>NC_083385.1:6450000-6755000 GCF_031755915.1 Ziziphus jujuba | reverse complement strand
CCTAATAAAAGTCTGATTCCTAGAGAGGGAGTTATTGTTAGTGAACGGAAAAGTGTCCATGATTTTCGAGATCCTTCTTCTGGCCTTTGGAATGAAAACCTCATCAGATCCTGTTGTGAAGTGGAATCTTCTAATGCTATTTTAAAGATCATCTGGTCTCCTTCCATTAGTCAGGACAAGCTTCTTTGGATTGGAAATAAGGAAGGAAGATTTACTGTGAGCAGCTGTTATAATCTGAAATTCAAGAACCAAATTCCTTTAGGGAACTCTTTATGCTGGAAAAGTTTATGGAAACTCAATATTCATGAGAGGCTCAAACTCTTTTTATGAAGGATGCTTTCTAATGTTATTCCTTCAAAGGAGGTTATGGCATTTAGAATTGGAGCTGAGGATGTTTCCTGTGAGGTCTGTGGAGCTGAGGTTGAATATGCCTTTCACGTTTTTAAAGAATGCCAAGGGGTCAGAGTGATTGCGTTTGCTAGTAGATGAGGATGCAAGATGGACCAATGGGATGCAACTTCAGTTTAAGACTTGGTGGAGTTCTGTGTTAACCCAAAAGCGGATCATTGTTTCAATGGTATGAATAAAGATTTTATCTCAACTTTTTTGGCTATTCTATCATATGCAAGCTGGTATTATAGGAATGAGCTAAAGTTTAAAGGTGGAGGATCAATTGGCAAAGCTATGTTAAAATTTGAGCATCTGGTGTGTAACACCTCGTCCCGAACAACATCGGAATTTTCTTCACGTTGACCGGGTTTGACTGCCGTTGACCGAGAGGGTCGAATTTTGACCTTTTGTTTTGAGGGTAATTTTATGTTGACCAAGGCACTGTTGCGAAGTACGTGTCATCCCGAGTTCGTAGACTAGTAGCACGTCGAAAACGGAGCTGCCGTTTGAAAGTTACAAGCAAGACAAGAAGAGGTCCAAACTGTCCAAGGGGTGTCCGAGTTGACTTTTTGTTCGTGTAAAGTTGAGCTTTGACTCATGCATGGTTGTGAAGTACTCGTCAATATGAGTTCATAGACTAGCGGCACACCTGATTTGGACATGTGGCTTGAAAGTTACGGACCTGCAAAGTTTTCCGAATATCATAATATTTTAATATATTTTGATTTGAGTGAACAGTATGTGCCACGTGTTGTGTTTTAAACTAATCTCGTGAGTGACCAGTGTCACCCATGGGTGGCTTTTATTTTGGCCAAAACACATGTAGGCTGGGGGGGGGGGGGAGAAGAGAGAGAAAGAGGGGAGGAGAGAGAGAGAGAGAGAGAGTAGAGACCACCACTGGACATTTTTTTTGTACATGTGCCACCCTACCACCTTGCCCCTTCCATTTCTGGTCAGCCCACCAAATCTCACAGCCACCCGATCACCGACGCGCCCAGATCGGGGCATTTTCCAGCAGCGACGTCAAAATCTTCCCACCTAGATTTCTCCCCGATCTGGCCTCCATTTGCCTCACCGCCAGTCCCACCCGTTCGCCCATCCTCCAATCTACATTTCCTCCAAAAATAACGACCAGTGGCCACCGGACACACCGCCGGCAGTGACGGGTTTCGGTGACCACGGTGGCTCTTCGGGAAATCGATTTTTCTGTGAGTTCCCAGTTGCACCACCCATCTTCTCCCACTAGTTTTGACCCCCTGAACCCAGATCTGAGGTTGGTTTCCTCCAACTTGTGGTGGTTTGTGAGATCCGAGGATCCAAAATCAAATACCTTTCCGACAAGATTCCGGCCATTTCGGATTTGATCTCCGAAAAGTAAGACCAGATCCGTAATCCTTGCTTTGCAAGCTTCGATTCGTTCTGTAACACCCCGTCCCGAACCATGTCGGAATTTTTGCACGTTGACCGAGGTTGACTGTTGACCGTTGACCGAAGGGTCAAACATTGACTTTTTGATCCGGTTGGAATTCTAGGTTGACTGAGGTACCGTTATGGAGTACACGTTGGCACGAGTTCGTAGACTGGTAGCACGTTGAAAACGGAGCTACGGTTTGAAAGTTATGAGCAAAATAAGTTGAGGTCCAAACTGTCTAAGGGGTGCCAGAGTTGACTTTTTATTCATGCAAGGTTGAGCTTTGACTCATGCATGGTTGTGAAGTGCTCATCGATACGAGTCCGTAGACTAGCGGCACGTCCGATTTGGACATGTGGTTTGAAAGTTATGGACCTGTAGAGTTTTTCAAATACCGTATTATTTTAATATTATTTTTAAACGCGTAACGATGTGCCACGTGTGACTTAATGAAGGTGACCATGTGTCACCATGTTGAGAAGCCACATGTCAACCATGTGTAAAATCAAATTATTTTTATTATTATTTTAAATAATAATATTTTTTATTTAATTATTTTTATTTTTCCTTTTTCCTTTTTCTTTTTCTTTTCCTTTTTCTTTTCTTTTTCTTTTTCTTTTTCTTTCTTTTCCCCACGTGGGAAAACACTTTCTTTTTTTTCCTTTTTTCTTTTTTTTTCCTTTCCCTTTCCTTCCCTTCTTCCCCGAGCCCGACAGAGACAAAAATGCAGAAAATTTTTTTTCTCTCTCTTTCTCTCTCCTTTGACTCTCTCACCCTCTCTGTTTGACCACCGTCTGGCCGGATTGCAGTCGCCGGAACGCCACACGCGCCGGCCACCGGTGTAGCCCACCACCTCGCGATCTCAGCCACCAAATTTTCTGGCCAGCCGCCGCCGGACGTGCCCAGATCGGACTGGCGAAGTCGCGGCGGCGAGGTGAAATTTTTCCGGCGATTCTCGCCGTTTCCGACCAACCCAGCCCGTCCCATACCTCTATCCCACTATTTTCGACCCCTCTGAGTCCATTTTCGGGG
The DNA here is from genome assembly GCF_031755915.1 of Ziziphus jujuba. NCBI lineage: Eukaryota > Viridiplantae > Streptophyta > Magnoliopsida > Rosales > Rhamnaceae > Ziziphus > Ziziphus jujuba. The sequence continues at coordinate 6,752,167 of NC_083385.1, read as the reverse complement.
TTAGATTGCCCAAAATCCCCACCGTTTGAAAGATCCCTGATCAAAACCGGCCGAAGCTTTCCGATCAAATTCCGGCCACCTCCGGCGGAATTGGGGTCGATGGAGATCGGTAATGCGCTCCTCGTTCCACGAGCTTCGATTCGGTATATCATTCGCATATTTTGGTTAATGTTTGTGTTTGACCCCCTGGGTGCCGGGTATTATTTACCCGATTAAAATATTAATTTATTTGACTGTGGGTGAACTGTGTTCTAGGAGCACTGGTGAGTCGTGGAATTGATCCCATGGTGGATCATGGTTTAATTGCGTGCTCCAGGTGAGTGACCCACCTTCAAAAATTATTTTGGACAATTAATTATGTTTAATTGGTATTTAAATTGGTATTTAAATTATGCTCATGTGGTGTGATTTAATTATAGTTTTATTTTGGTTTAATTTAATTTATTATGCATGCGCAAAGTGTATTTTGGTAGTATTTGTACGTGGTTTTAAATTTGATTTTTCGGGCATAATTGGGTTAAATATTTTGCGAAAATATTGGTTTAAATTTTATAAATTATGCCCGCGGTATTTTTATGGTTGCATCTCGTACTTCGAGAAAGTTGTGGTTTTCTGTTATCGCTGTTTCGTACCGGTTTGGTTAAATAAAAATATGTGGGATGGTAAGTGTGATAATTTAATGTATTTCCCACGGTAATTTTGTAAAACGGTACGGTTGGTTAATAATGTTTATTTTTAGACGCACTCATACAGTATTGGTATTCTGGTGTATGGTGTATGGACACGTGGTAGCGCGCGGTTATTATGTGGTTTAGCGCGTGGTTATTACTTCACCCGTGAGTTGCCATTGGACCGTGGGCAGGCAAGTTTGTTTGCGCACAGCCGCCCCCCTCCTTGGCCGGGTTGATGGTTTTAGTAGCGGTACTGTCGGGACGCTGAAGTGCCGATTGCAGGTTTCTTTCTTTAACCCCCCGCCAGTCGGTGCTCGGGACGCTGGGTATCGGAGGGCATCACCGGTATATGGTGTGGTGCGTTGGTGTAAATTGCAAATAATGTTTTAAACCCCAAAGGTGTTCTAAAATTATTTATTATAATTTATTGCAGTTTATTTATATTTGGGGTATTTATTTATTTATTTATTTATTTGTTGTTTATTAAATTATTTGGTCCCTTGGTTTTCGGGAAGTACGTACATCGGGTTTTGTCAAAATGTTTTAAAAGGGGAACATTTCCAACGGAGTGAATAGTGAGGGTTTTGAGAGAAATTATTACTTCAAATATTTATTTATTTATTTATTAATTGTTTGGTATTGATTTATTAAATTTCTTTATTTTTATATTATTAATATTAAAGGTGTTCAGTAGATAGGGTCACTCACGGAGATGATTAGCATCTCACACTCTTAAATTCCGTTCCCCTAGGTCCAGGTTGGAAACGTTGATTGTCCGGGGTGAGCCCAACGTCTCAGTTCGTTGTCGAAGGTTCAAGAAGTTTTTCTTCCCTTTTTCCTCTTGAACTTGTATTGTTTCTTTATCTGTCATTTTATAAATTTCACATTTATCTGTATAATGCTCTGTATACTGTATTGGGCGTGTAGTTGTTTTTATGCACTGGGTTGCTGCTGTTGTTTTTATCTGAAGTGCTGAAATTTGTGGAATCAATTTGTAGTTTGCGGGAGGAATAAGGGGATGAGTATAGAAGTGTGTTTTCAGTGCAGGTAATTTGTGGTTAATCCATCCCTTAGGAAAGGCTCTGCCGGATTTTCCGTTGGAGGGTCCGGTAGGGTTTCCCTGGGATCAGGGCTTGTCTAGGGTTCTGGGGAAGGAATTCTGGACGGGTCCTGACAGGTCTATCATTCATAAATTTTGGTTGTTGTTTGTGTTCGGTCTCCTAGGTACCTGTTTATGAATTACCCGATTAAAATATTAAAATATTTGATTTTATGTAATGTTGATATTTTAGGTGCACGTGTGGGTAGTGGAGTTGATCCTATAGAGGATCTTGATTGATATGCGTGCTCGAGATGAGTGATCCACCTTCAAAATTAATTTCGAGTATCCAATTAATTACATTTCGTTATATTTTATGTTAATTACATGATAAATTGTGAATTAAATTTTGATGCCAATATTTGAATAATTTGAAGTATATGATTTTTTGACAAATTATGGAAATTCAGATTTTATGGAAATTTGGTATTTAAAGGAATTGTGAATTTAATATTATTTGATTTATTGTGGAATTTATTTATGAGAATTTTGATTGTTGTGGATTTTATGAGGTTTAAATGACATATTTGATTCAAATTGGTTTTTTGAAGATTTGAGGAAGAAATATTGATTTAAATAATTGTGTTTCAAAAATATTTATGCCCATTGGAAAATTTGTATATTTAAATGGATGGAATTGAGAGTTGATGGATTTGAAATTTATGGAATTTATGCGATGGATTTATGATGATGGTTTTAAAAAGGAATGTAAAAAATTTAGGGTTTAAATGGATAAAATAAACCCGGTAGTATTTTATACAAATATTGATTTTATGATTTACGAGTTTTAGATGCACTATACACGTACTGGTGTTTTGTATATGTGGATATAATTAGTGTGTACATGGATATGATTAGCGCGCAGGTGGGTGTGAGTAGCGTGCAGGTGATTTATGGGTTGTCCTATGGTTGCCATCGGACCGAGGGTCGACAAGTTGATATCGGCCGTAGCCATCCCCCTCCATGGCCAGGACGCCTCTTTTGCAGCGGCCCGATGGGACGCCACCCGACCGTATGCCAGTTTCTCTCTTTAACCTCCTGTTTGGAGGTGCTTAGGATGCTGGATACCATTAGTGCCACTGGTATATAGTGGGTGTATCAAATGGTTTTCACGACATGATTTTCAAATATGAGATATCTTAAAATCTTATTTTAATAAAAATGTATGTAACGGTGTTTTATTATTTATTTATTTAAATTTAAAAGCTTACACAATTTTTATGAAAATGTTTTTATGAATTTATTATTCAAATTGTTTTGGTATTTTGAAATCAATTCTAATATATTATATTTTCTTTCATTCTATTTTATTCTTACCATTTATTTTAAATGGGTGTTTATTTTGATTTAATTATTCCTTTACTTAATTATTCAATTAATTGATTTATTTTAATTATTTAATTATTTCCCGAATTGCCATAATATGAGTTTCATTGATAGTTGTGTATTATTTGTTTATGATATGTTATTAATCTTTTAGTAATTGTTATAAAAGTTTATTTTCATTAATATTATTTTTCCATTCTAATTTTGGATTCTTAATTTATTGTGTTTTATTTGTAAATTTTTTGACTAATTATTTTCTAAATCTTGAGGCATAAAATATCGGGTTTTGTGAAAATGTTTAAAAAAGGAAACATTTCCAACTGAGTGACTGTGAGGGTTTTGAGAGAAAAATTACTTTAAACTATTATTACTAAACCATTTATGTATTTATTTATTTACTTATTACTAAATTACTTAATTATTAGTAGTTAGTAGATTGGGTCACTCACTGAAATGATTAGCATTTTATATTTTTTTAAATTTCATTCCCTTAGGCTCAGGTGGTAGACATTGTTTGATCAGGGCGAGCTCGACAGTTTGATCGTTCCTGGAAATCCGAGAAGTCTTCTTTTCTTCATTTCTTATTATGTAATTTTCTTTCTACTCTGTTGTATTAATTATCATACTTAGTATTTTATTAATGCTCTGTAAACTATGTTGGATGTATTATTTAATTGATTATGCACTGATTCCCTATTATTCATTTGAAGTGCTGCAAATTTGTGAAATTAAATTGTAGTAAGGTGGGAGGAATAAGGTGGTGTATATATGTCAGGACCCGTCCAGAATTCCTCCTCCGGAACCCTAGACAGCCCTGATCCCAGGGAAATACCACCGAACCTTCCAACGGAAAATCCGGCAGCACCTCCCCTAAGGGATTTACTTACCACAAATTTACCTGCACTGAAAACACACTTCAAAAATATCCCCTTATTCCTCCCACAAACTACAAATTGGTTCCACAAATTCCAGCACTTCAAAAAAAAAAAATACAGTAATCCAGTGCAAAATAAATACAACAAGAGTGAAAGAAATATTACAACTGCAATAAAAGAATAACAGGGTACTGCCGAACTAAAACAGCGAGGAAGATCAAGTTCGCTCCGAGTGAACACCGACAACCTGGTACCTAGAGGAACGGAATTTAAGAGTGTGAGATGCTAATCATCTCAGTGAGCGACCCTACTACTATACCATATATTATCACAGTAATAAGTATAAATAATAATTATTTGGAAATAATATTTTCTCTCAAAACCCTTACAATTCTCTCAGTTGGAAAGGTTCCCCTTTTAAAACAATTTCACAAAACCCTTTATCCATATTCCCCGAAACCAAGACATCAATTAAAAACCAGAAGCGGTAACAATTATATCTTTAATTCCAATTCAGTTTCCAAACATTTTATTTTTAAAACACAGTTCTGAAAATCATTTGATGCACCCACTATATACCAGTGGCGCCAACAGTACCCAGCGTCCCAAGGTACCGCCAGACAGGAGGTTATAGAAAGAAACCGGCATACGGTCGCGTGGCGTCCCACTGCGCCGCTGCTAACCTGGTGTCCCGGCCAAAGGGGGGTGGCCGCCCTCTCCGATGGCATCCACAGGACACCCTCATAATATCAACCGCGCGCTACTCACACCCACCTGCGCGCTAATCACAACCGTGTGCACACTAACCATATCACATATACCATATCACATAATCAGAACACCAGTACGTGCACGGTGCATCTAAAAATTATAAAATCCATAAATTTAAATCATAAAACAAATTTCACATTTTTCATAAGCATAGCGGGCATAATCCATCCGCTTGAACCGGGAAATTCTCCACAATTTCCTTATAATCCATACCATAAATTCCATGATTTTCAAATCCACCAACTCCCAAATCCATCAATTCAAATATCCACATTTTTTCCAAGCATAAATAATTTCTCGAAATATCAAAATCAAATCTCATAATATTCCATGGGCATATTTTATAAAAATTGAAATCACCAACATAACCAAATATTTTCCTTGAAATATTTGAAAATCAAATCATGCCCAATTTACTATTAAAACCACACCAATTTCAAAATCCTCAAAACCATAAAATAATTTCACATGGCATAAATTTGTAAAATGTACATTTTCTTAAATCCAATAATTTCACAATTAATTCCACAATATTCCAAATAAATATTTGGCACATAGAAATTAAATTCCAAATATTTAAATCACACATAATATATTCACCAATTAAATTCCCAAAATTAATTCGAAGGTGGGTCACTCACCTGGAGCACGCAATTAACCCATGATCCACTACGGAATCAATTCTACGACTCACCGGTGCTCCTAGAACAAAATTCACAGACAGTCAAATAAATTAATATTTTATTCGGGTAAATAATACCCGGTACCCGGGGGGTCAAAACACAAACGATAACTAAAATTTACGAATCATATACCGAATCGAAGCTCGAGTGATGCTAATCACAGATCCGGTCTTAATTTCCGATGATCGTACCCGACGGGGTCGGAAATTTTATCGGGAAGCTTTTCGGGTTTCGGCTCTGCAATTCTCCCAAACCGTCGCGAATTGGTGGAAACGGAAGTCGGATTTGGGTTCAGGAGGTCGAACACTGCGGACTGGAGCTGGCCGGAATTTTCGGGGTACTCGCCGGAACAGTAATTTCCGGCGGGCCACCACGTCACCGGCAACCGTCGCCGGAACAGTATTTTCCGACGGTGGCCGTTTGCTGTGAAATTTTGCAGATTTGTAGATCGTGAGGAGAGCAATCCAACGGGACCGACGGTGAGCAAAACGGAGGTCGGACGGCGGAGAAATCACCGTTTGAAGATTTTCGACCCCTCGCCGGAAAACGCTCCGATCCCGGCGCGTCGGTGGTCCGATGGCCGTGATTTTTGGTGGGTAGGCCGGACTTGAGGAGAGGATCAAGGCTGTCAGGCGCATGTGGCCGGAAAATGGCCGGAACAATGCCGATTCGCGGTGGCCGGCGGTGGAGGGGAAAAATCGCCGCCAAACTTCGGACGTCCGATCCGGGCGCGTCCGGCGGCCGTTCGCCGTGAAATTTGGAGGTTTTGCCGGAAATGAGGTGGGCAATCTGGCTGGCCGGTGCGTGTACAGTAACTAGGCCGGAAAAACGTGAAAATGACCGGCGGCCGGCGGGTCCTCTCTCTCTCTTTCTCTCTCCTCTCTCTCTTTCTCTCTCTTCTCTCTCTTTCTCTCTCTTCCCCGAGAGTTTTTCAAAATTAAAACCCTGCATGACACTGTTCATGCCACGTGGACCACTCAGAAGCTGACACGTGGCATTTCACTGTTCACGACCCAAAAACATTAAAATAATACGGTATCCGGTAAACTTCAAACGTCCATAACTTTTTAACCACATGCCCGATTTAAGCGTGCCGCTAGTCTATGAACTCGTATCGACGAGTACTTTACAACCATACAAGAGTCAACTCACAATTACATCACAAGAAAAAGTCAACTCCCGGCACCTTTTAGACAGTTTACACTTCAACTTGTTTTGCCCATAACTTTCAAACCGTAGCTCCGTTTTCGACGTGCTACTAGTCTACGAACTCAGGGCGTCATGCACTTCGCCACGGTACCCTGGTCAACTCGAAATTCCCACCGAGTCAAAAGTCAACTTTTGACCCCTTTGGTCAACGGTCAACGGTCAACCTCGGTCAACGTGCACGGATTCCGGTGCGATTCGGGACGGGGTGTTACAATATAGAAGTGTGTTTCAGTACAGAGAATTTGTGGTAAGTCCAACCCTTAAGGGAGGTTCTGCCGGATTTTCCATTAGAGGGTCCGGTAGGATTTTCCTGGGATCAGAGCTTGTCTAGGGTTCCAGTGAGTGATTTTGGACGGGTCCTGACATGGTGGATGAATTTCTGGAAGCCTCTTGTTCAGTCCAACCTTCAAAGTTTCAAGAGAGATGGATGGCTCCAGATATAGGCTGGTGGAAAATAAATACTGATGGAGCTTACTCTGATGGAAAAGCTGGCATTGCTTTTGTGCTCAGAGACAGCGATGGCAAAATTTTGTTTTTTGCTTCAAAGAACACGCTATGCGACTCCCCTTATGAAGCAAAACTTCAAGCTATGTATAGGGCCTCGGGTTATGCAGATGTCAAAGGTTGAAATCATATTGAATGGTCCTCTGATGCTGCTTTGGTGGTGAAAGACATAGCAGACATTTCGACCCCTCCTTTAAGCTGTTTCTCCTTTGCCGAGATTCTGGAATTAAAAAAGAGGTTCTAGAAGTTCAGCTGGTCTTTAAAGTGGAATGCTAGATCTGCTAATGGTGTTACTGATGCGTTAGCAAAGAAAGCTCTTTATGATTCCTACGCTTTTGATTTTTGTAGTAATGTTGTAGATTTGCCCAGTGATATTTTAAACTTAGTTGCTTTTGATCGTTTGGGCAAGAGCGTTAGTTTGTAATTCCCTTTCTGGGGCTCTTCTGTGCTTTATGCAAGGTTCTATTCACCCAAAAAAAAATGAAGACTACTAGAGTTCACCCAAAAAAAATTCTATAACATTGTTGATATCATTTTGACATGAAATGATTGGAGAGATTATTCAATATTACGGCCTACCACGTAGGATTTATCCAGCCAATTAGAAACTTTCACATCATTAGTTCTTCCAAATCTACACTGGCAGTGCACATCATTAAAAGCTTCCCCTAATTTTGTTAATGAAAATTCCAATCAGATCTCCTTTTAATATCTCAAATTATTATTATTATTTTAATACACCTTGCTCTCAAATTAAATTAGAATAAAGCAGAAACTAAGTACTACAAAATTAATTCAAGCATCTCTCTTTCCACGCAGAAAACTTGTACCTTTTCTTGGACTTTTTTTAATGCTCTCCATGGACGAAAATATGGTGGCTATCAAGCTTGTTTGAGAATTATTGACCAAAAACAAAAAAAGCATATTTGCAAATTGAGATGATCTACTTTTCATTAGATGCAAATGAGACAAATCACAAAATTGTATGTTTAAATCAAATCCATTACCAAGTCTAAGATCATGTTTGTATTGATGGAATAGAAGAGAATAGAAAAGAAATATTTAAATTTTTTGTTTGGACAGTTAAAATGAGTTGGAAAGGAAATAAAAGGGAAAGACAATGAAAGAATTAATTTTTTATTTTAATCAAGTATATTTTCCTTCAAAATTGACAGAAAATGAATGGAAAGAGAAAACCAAAAAAAATTAATGAATATTTTAATATTTTAAAATTATCTTTATTATTACCTTATAAAAATATTTATTGCTTTTCATATCTTGTTCTTTCTTTTTCATTCACTAACCATCCAAACAATAATGAAAAAACTAATATACATTTTTTTTCCCTTTTTCCGTTTCTCTCGTTAAGCATTTCCTCTCCTTTCATTTTTCCCCTTCAATCTAAACATAATGTAAAGGAGACTTTTTTAAAATTTGGAAAAGCAACGAAGATTTCCTTGTTAGAGATTAGTGTAATAGAGAACAGAGGAAAGAAGGGTTAAATAAACTAGGCTTTAAATAAGTTTCAGCCTTCTTCCAATTCTCTTTTAGTTTTAGAATTGGTAGTATCTTTATGGTAAGTAATATGTTTTAACTTCTAATTAACCCAATATTGAAGACATTAAAGTGACTTATATTTTATTTTTGAGTGAGATAATAGTATTAAGATCTTAGGTGGAGTATTTTAATAACATGCGTATTATAATAGGTCAGGCCTATGGCAAATGTGGTGGGCTATCTTATCGAATAATCTCTCCTTATTGAATTCTTAAAAGTGAAATCTACCTAAATTGTGAAAAAATTTAAGATATTGTCATCAACTGACAATTCTATGTTGATAGCCATATGAGGGATCATTTGAAAGGACAAGCCTACCATGTCTCTCTTCAATAAGATAGGCGATAGTTCAACCATGGCATGGGTTTGAAGGGACGAGCCTATCTTATCGAATGGTCTCTCCCTATTGAATTCTTAGAAGCGAAATCTACCTAAATTGTGGAAAAATTTAAGATATATTGTCATTAACTCACCAATCGACAATTCTACATTGATAGCCATATGAGAGATCATTTGAACGGATGACCCTATTTTATCGAATAGTCTTTCCTTATTGAATTTTTAGAAGTGAAATCTACCTAAATTGTGGAAAAATTTAAGATATTGTCATTAACCTATCAATGTAGAATTGTCAGTTCGTGAGTTAATGACAATATCTTAAATTTTCCACAATTTAGGTAGATTTCGCTTCTAAGAATTTTATAAAAAGTGATTATTTGATAAGATAGGCCTAAATTATGAAAAAATTTAAGATATTGTCATTAACTAACAATTCTACATTGATAGCCATATGAGGGATCATTTGAAAGGACAAACCTACCATGTCTCTCTTCAATAAGATAGGCGATAGTTCAACCATGGCATGGGCTTGAAAGGACGAGTCTATCTTATTGAATGGTCTCTCCCTATTGAATTCTTAAAAGCGAAATCTACCTAAATTGTGGAAAAATTTAAGATATATTGTCATTAACTCACCAATCGACAATTCCACGTTGATAGCCATATGAGAGATCATTTGCACAGATGAGCCTATTTTATTGAAGAGTCTTTCCTTATTGAATTCTTAGAAGCGAAATCTACCTAAATTATGGAAACATTTAAGATATTGTCAGATGGCTATTAACTAACAATTCTACATTGACAACCATCTCATTTGGCTATCAACTTAGAATTGTCAGTTCGTGAGTTAATGACAATATCTTAAATGTTTCCATAATTTAGGTAGATTTCGCTTCTAAGAATTCAATAAAAAGTGACTATTGATAAGATAAGCCTAAATTGTGAAAAAAATTTAAGATATTGTCATTAACTAACAATTCTACATTGATAGCCATATGAGGGATCATTTGAAAGGACAAGCCTACCATGTCTCTCTTCAATAAGATAGGCGATAGTTCAACCATGGCGTGGGTTTGAAAGGATGAGCCTATCTTATCGAATGGTCTCCCCCTATTGAATTCTTAGAAGCGAAATCTACCTAAATTTTGGAAAAATTTAAGATATATTGTCATTAACTCACCAATCGACAATTCTACATTGATAGCCATATAAGAGATCATTTGAACGGACGACCTTATTTTATCGAATAGTCTTTCTATATTGAATCCTTAGAAGCTAAATCTACCTAAATTGTGGAAAAATTTCAGATATTGTCATTAACTCATGAGCTGACAATTCTACATTGATAGCCATCTCATATGGCTATAAACATAGAGTTGTTAGTTCGTTACTTAATGACAATATCTTAAATTTTTCCACAAGTTAGGTAGATTTCTCTTCTAAGAATTTAATAAAAAGTGACTATTTGATAAGATAGGCCTAACTTGTGAAAACATTTAAGATATTGTCATTAACTAACAATTCTACGTTGATAGCCATATGAGGGATCATTTGAAAGGATAAGCCTACCATGTCTCTCTTCGATAAGATAGGCGATAGTTCAACCATGGCATGGGCTTGAAAGGACGAGTCTATCTTATTGAATGGTCTCTCCCTATTGAATTCTTAAAAGCGAAATGCACCTAAATTGTGGAAAAATTTAAGATATATTGTCATTAACTCACCAATTGACAATGCTACGTTGACAGCCATATGAGAGATCATTTGAACAGATGAGCCTATTTTATTGAATAGTCTTTCCTTATTGAATTCTTAGAAGTGAAATCTACCTAAATTATGGAAAAATTTAAGATATTGTCATTAACTCACGAACTGACAATTCTAAGTTGATAGCCAAATGAGATGGTTGTCAATGTAGAATTGTCGATCGGTGAGTTAATGACAATATCTTAAAATTTTCCACAATTTAGGTAGATTTCGCTTCTATGAATTTAATAAAAAGTGACTATTGGATAAGATAGGCCCTACCACATTTGCATAGGGGCCCTACCACATTTGCCATAGGCTTGACCAATAATAATATGTATGTTACTAAAATACTCCATGTGGGATCTTGATACTAATATCTCACTCAAAAATAAAATATAAGTCACTTTAATATCTTCTATATCTGGTTAACTAGAAGTTAACATACTACTTACCATAAAAAAACTACCAATTCTAAAACTGTTAAAAACTTTTTAAGAAAAAAAAAATTTGGAAGCATAGTTTAAAATATTGAAATTTCAGCGAAATTTTCATGAGATTTCTATTTTTTAAACATATCGAAAGGAAATTTAGTTCCCAAACAGAAACAGATATACTTTTCATAATATCCACTAAATTTTTCAATATTTTTCTATAATTTCCATCAAAATTTCCATCATAATATCCACATTAAATCATTCACAATTTCGTTGGAAAATCCATAATTTCCATGGATAATTTTGATATGTCTATGAAATTTCCATAAAAATTTTGAAAATATCTATGACATTTTTTATTAAATATTTTATCAAAATTCTTTATAAATATTATTGATGTTTATTAAAAGTTTTCACCAAATTAATATTTGATTTTATGTTTTTTTTACCTTTTAATTGCCTTCCAATAATTAGGCAAATAAAAATAAAAAAATTCATAGTTAACAAATAATATCCAAAATTACATTAGACAGGTCTATTTATTATATTTTTAGAAAAAATTAATATTACAAGTTATAAATTTACCTCCCTAAATTAATATTTGTGTAAATATTATAAAATAAATAAAAATTTAAACATAAACAAAAATTGAAAAATATGAAAAAAAAATATTTTTTCTACAAACTAAAATTCAAAATTTTCATTTTGATGATACTTAATACATATAAATTTAACTCTCAAATAATTGACGTGTAATAAAGGACATGTCATCCAAATGCCATTAAACGAAAGGGAAAAGTAGTAAATTTTGAATACTCCGGTAGTATTCGAAATAATCAGAGAACGAGATTTTGTTGCGTCATATTGCACGTCAATTATTTGTCATCCATGTGAAAGCCGTGGGACAAATAATTGACATGTAATAAAGGGCATGTCATCCATGTGAAAGCGGTGGGACAAATAATTGACGTGGAATGAAGGACATGTCATTTGCATTCTCGCGTCATATTGCTTTTTTTTTTTTTTTTTTTTTTGATTTGTATTTTCTTTTGTAATTATTAGAATGAAAATACTCCAACTTAAAGTAATTGTAGGAAAGAAAAATTAATTGTGAGACCAATAGCTTTTTTTTTTCCCCATACTACTGAATATAATTAACGCATTGAAAGATAAATTAATTGAGATCTGGGTCATTTGTTAATTCCACCTAAATCTGTGCGTTCCAAATCTATAAAAATAATATTAAATTTATTAATCAAATAATATAATAATAATAAAATAATATAATAGATAATATATTAATATTCATTAATTTATTTTAATTATTTAATAATTTAATTTTTCATATTTAAATTATATAAATATACAAATCAATAATATTTTAATATTTATTATTTTAAAAAAATTTAATAAATATTTTAATATTTTTATTAAAATCAATATTTTATATTTAAATAATAATATATAAATACGATTATTAATTATTAGAATTAACTATTTAAAAAATATGGAATTTAAAAAACATCTAAATGAAAATTTTCTATTTCCAACCAAAATAAATAAAAAAGAAAAAAAATAAAATTTACAGCTTCTGTCTGATTTTGAGAAATCCTGATCGACCTCTCTCTGTCTTTCTCTCCCTATATTCAAGAACTGGTACGTTTTGGCACTTTTTTTTTTTTTTTCTATTAAAGAAACGTGTCCTGGAAATTTTAGCATAATGCGAAGATTATTATTATTGTTATTTTTCCTACAAGAACTGAATCGAGAAGAGCGGAAAAAGGAAAATAGAAAAGTGGAAGAACGAGTCGGTTGGAATTTTTCTGAATCGAGTTGAAACCTTCCATTTACCAGGTTAAGATTTTAGGGAGAGAAAAAGAGGGATGGAGGGTTAGGGTTCCTGATTTTGAATTTAATTTTGAATTTTTTTTTAATTTTTTTTAAAGATTTTTTGGTGATGAAGATGACGGATGCCACATTCCATATACACGACGTGATTGTCCGTATACCCTAGCATGATGACGCATGTTTTGTGTAACTTTTTATTTTTATTTTTATTTTTAACAATGTTATATATAATAAATTTATTTATCAAATTTTAATAAACAATGATCTGATAATTATATATTGAGATTATTGTTTATTAGAATTTTAATAAACAAATTTATTAAGTGTATAATTATTATATTATTTTTTTAAATAATATTATAGATATAAAAATATTTATTAAATTTATTTAACAAATGCTACAAAGTTTACCGGTGGCAGTGACTAGGGGCTTGCCACAACTCCATTGCATGTGTTTGGCGGTGGCCACTTATAATGGTGGAGAGAGGAGAGAGAAAAATATTGAAAAAAATTTATTTCAAAATTAGAATAGCCGTTTAAATCGTGCATAAATATCTCGAATCTATATTTATAGTATAAAAAATACTAGTAATTTGAATATATAAAATAATAAGGATAAATTATATAAAACACATCTCTAGTTTAACTTTTTTTTTTTTTTTTTAATATGCATCTTCTAATTTCTAGTAATTACAGATATTTTATTTGTAGGTTTAAAGTATTTTTCAGAACGTTGAATATTTGTTTAAAAAGCCATGGCTTTACCTCATGGCACTAGTGTAAGACTCACCACCATGTCAATGGTTATCACATATGCTATAACTAGTAAATCACTTTTTTTGTATTATCACCTATATATGTTAATTAAATAATCTATGTTTTTTTGTTTTATTTTGATGGTTTATATTCGGTAATGAACAACGTTCTTTTAGTGCTGAGAAAAGAGAAAATGAAGGGATGCTTTTTTTATTTTGGGAAAATATGATAATGAAGGATGTTGCCAGTCTTAATTAATTGACATGATTCCTTTTTTTTTTTTTTTTTTTTGGTAAATTGATTATCATGATTTCATTGGCTGGGCCTATTAGTGTAGTCGTACGCCTGGCCTAGTAATGTTTTCTCTATGTATATATTCTTGTCCATAGAAGCAATGCTGTGCCTGTGTCTTTTACCCTGTCGTTTCTATAAATAGCTTCCCAGTTCCCACTATCGCCACCACTTCACTCATCACACGACTTGCGGCATCAAGGACTCTCCACTTTTTATCCAACGTCGGTCAGTCATCTTATCTACCATGAAATTCTCTCAGTTTTTATTTATTTATTTATTTTTCTGTTGTCCAATTTCATGGTCTATTTGATGTTAATGGCTTCGATCAACATATCTTTGATTATTTTTTTTCCCCCTTTGACACGTATGCTTTGTTTTTGTTCCCTTTATTATTTAGTTGTATCATCTTAATGTACTGTTTTAACTTTAAAAAAATGAAAAAAAAATGAAAAATCTAAATGCAGTGGCAAAAATTAACAATAGAACTTTTGGTTTCTATGAATATTATTTACTGGGTGAAGACTATTAATCGGACAATGAGTTCGAACTCATCAGGCTACAACTTTAGAACAGAGATGAATCGTCAAAGCCATCCGGGCTGTACCTAAGGAGAAAAACTTGTAAAACCGTTGTATATGTCCATATGGTACGATGGTCGACTTACATCCTAGCACATGTGACACGTCCTTCATAATTAAAAAAAAAAAAAAAAAAAAGAAGGCGAAAAGGAGCATATGGAGTGAAACGGGAATAGAAAAGAAGGGAGTGTCTTTTTGTTTTTGTTTTTTCCCGAGGGGATCGTGTGAGGATCGGAGAAAACCTTCGGTGCATCCGTGGTACCAGCTCAGCTGATACTACTTCAAATGATTTGCTGACATGTGTTAAAAAAAATTTCCAAATGATTTGCTGACATGTGTTTAAAAAAAAAAAAAAAGAAGCCATATCACAAGCCAACGGAGAACCCTTCAATCTCCTACGTCAATCCAATGACAACCTAACGATTCTCCTCTCTCTCCACTTTTGATGATTCAATATTTATGCCTTTTTTTTTTTTAATAAAAAATCAGATTGGGATGATGATATGGCTTGTTTTTAACATATGTCAACAAATCACTTGGAGTGGCATCAGCTGAGCTGGTACCATTGATGCACCGAAAATTTGTTTTTTTTTTTTTTTTAAATTAATTAATTAATTATTTTATTTTTATTATATATAACTAAAAAACTAAAAGAGACACATGTCAAAATGTAGGACTTCGTACCATGTGGCCTACTAAAGTTTTTCGCTATTTTGACGGCATTTCCAATTTGTGAATTGCGACAAATATTTTAGGACGTAATGATAGATGATTGTTTAAAAATATTTTTCAACGAAATTGTCCAAAATTTGTGTGAAGCCGATATGACTGTTAAAAAAAAAAAAAAAAAAAAAAAAGACCACATGAGCATGCCTCCTCAATTTTTTTTTTTTTCTTTTGTAATATTTTACTTTTTGTCTTTGTTAGAGTGTCAATGTACAGATGTGCCCCTCCTTTTCTCCCCAGACTAGTGTTATCCAAATTTTAATTTTTTTTTCTTTCATTTCTCTTCTTGATTTTAATATTTTTTGTTTTCCACTTATATATATATATATATATTGTTTATCTATTATTTATCCCCAATTAAAATTATCATGGTAATATAACAGTTATTTTCTTTGAGTGAAATAATAGAATAGTTATCTAATTGTTATTTTTTAAGAAATACTTTTTTTTTAGTGCAACTAGTTAGGAAAAATAAAAATAAAAAATAAAAATGAATGTATTTTTTTAAAATTTTATTTTATCTTGGTTATTTAATTCCTAATAAAATTAAAATATATAATTTATTTCATTTGCATAAAAGTGTTTCTTTATATATACATATATATATATATATATATATATATATGTATATATATATATATATATATTTTAAATAATTTGTAGGATTAATATTCTTTCCTAATCTAAGCTTTTAAGGACTTAGTAAAATATGCATGCTACTATATAAATTGTCAAGATTTATCTTTTCTTTTATTATTCTATTTCTTTTTCTATTTACATAATCTAATTAATGATGTGTATAGCAGCTAGCAAGATTTATTCCTTTAATTAGTTTCTTTTTTTATTTATTTTTTCATTCTTTCTTTAATTTTAAGAATTTTCAATCTTTGGAAGACTTGTCTTAGTTCATTGGGATTCTCAGTTTACTCGATTTTTGTTATATTTCATGTGAGTGTTCTTCTAACTCTATCAACATATTTGTAAAAGAAAATTTATAGTTGACTACATCGAAATTTCAATAAAAAGTACAATTACTGGAGATTTTTTTTTTTCACTTTTTTTTTCTTTTCTTTTCTTTCTGTTTAAGTTCTTAAAATTCTATATCAGTGGATATAAATGTTATGGTAAAAACTTCAACCAAGATTTTATATAAAATTCATAAGTCTAAAAAATAAAATTGTTTTGTCAATTAATCAGTTATTCGTTCTTAGTTTTTTATTTTTATTTTTATTTTAGCTAAAAACATGGCTATTATTATATAAAATGACTAAAAACACGAACTACTCAAATCATAATGACTTTTGAACATATTACATTGATATCAGTTTTTATATTGGATTATATATTTGTGCCATATATATTTACACAATATTAATTTTAAACTAAATAAAAAGTAATTTATTTTTACCATTGAAAATGCTTTAAATTGAAGTGGAATAGATAAAAAATGGATTTTAATTTTCTTCTATCTAAACTTTACCTAACCTTTACATATGTTATAAGATGATTTATCAATTAATTGAATTCGCAAAGGTTTAGTCAAAAATCTGATCTGATCAGTCTTTTACAATTAAACGACCAAAATGGCTGGCTCATATATACGGACGAAGGAATAAAAAGTGTAGAACATATTCATAGATGTGGTTATATATTTATTTCATATTTTATATAGGACAAAGGATATAACAAGAATTAAAAAAATATATATAAAAGAAAAGAGAGAAGATGAAGCAAAAATCCATTAGGCGTGTGAAGACGGTGACCACACCGGTCAGGTCATGACTCGCTGCAATTTGTGGGCACAGATTCTTATCTTTATTTATTTTTCTTAATTTGCTGGTAAATAAATTCATAAGAAAAAAATGGAAACAAACTCATGCTTTTTTTTTTAGAAATTGTATAAAAAAAAGAAAGAAATGGAAGAAGATTTTTAGTAAAAAAAAAACATTAAATAATATGAATCAAAGGTATTTTTGTCTTAAAAAATTATTTCTATCAATAATTTATATATTTATTTATTTATCAAATATCAACGATTCAGATTGTGATTTCAATATTTAACTATAAATTTGATTCCATTCCATTTTTTTTTTTATTCTACTTTCTTTTCTTTTCCATTCTATTAATAAATCCTGTAACCAAACATGACCTTATATTCTTCTACTTTTCAGAAATCATGTACATTAGATCATTTTTACGAAAATAAACAAATAATAACTGTAATTATTATTTTTTGTTGGTCCATAAAATAAAGTTCTACCCTCATATATCTAGCATATAGTATCCCCTAATTAATTCATGTTGTTTGTTTTGTCATTTGTGGACTTGTTAAAGCTGGTGAAAGGGAAATATGAAAGAAGAGAAGGTTTCAAAGAACCTCCCTCATAAGCAGATCATAATCAACATTTCAGAGAAATTGGAAGATAGGAGTGATTGGATCATCTACAAGGTTCCCAAAAAGCTGCGGGCGAGACATGAAGAAGCTTACACTCCCCAGCTAGTTTCAATTGGGCCTTTTCACCATGGCGAATCAAGCTTGAAGGCCATGGAACATTATAAAGCCAAGTGCATGAACGACTTCCTTGGACGGTACGGTATTACGATGAAGAAATTGATGGGCAAATTCGAGAAAGACGAGTGCAAACTTGTGAAAGAAATCCAGCGTAGCTATGGAGATGAGAGCTTTGAGCCTGAGAATAAGCAAGAGTACTTGACGGACTTGATCCCCATGATCTTACAAGATGCCTGCTTCATCCTTGAGCTCTTCCATAAAAAATACTATTACAACAAATATAATCGGGGGGACTACAAATTAAGTCCATGGGTTGAGGCAGCTATAAAACAGGACTTGATATTGCTGGAAAATCAGATCCCCTTTATTGTTCTCACTCAACTGTTCGAATGCATCGGTGAACCCCTCGATTTCTTAATAGAAATTACCTTTGAATTCTTCATTGATTATTACAGGTTTGGAAAACCTTGCACCAAAGAGGGTTCCAAGAAAAAACATCTCTGCAAGTACCCGGAAAAGGAACAACTGGTGAACAAAATGAAACATATCAGACATTTCACCGATTTGGTTAGAAAATTTATTTGCGATGACACAGTCAGGTTTCCCGACAGTGATAAAGATGTGACCCACTGCCTCTACTCTGCAAAGCAACTGAATAATGCAGGGGTGATGTTTAGCTGTCCTGAAGATGGTAAATATTTGGCCAGCATAGAAACTTGGCCTGATGAGGGCTGTCAGTGGTGGAAAGGCCGCGGTTGCTGTTGGATTAGTTGTTTGGAATTGAAAATACCCCAGTTAAAGGTCCAAGACAACACCGAGTGCATTTTCAGAAACGTCATGGCGTTGGAGCAATTTTCCTATCCAAATGAGCCTCGTGTCTGCAATTACATTTTTCTGCTGGATCAACTCATCGACACCGTTGAAGATGTGGATTTGCTGGTCGACAAGAAAATCATTGAGAATTGGCTTGGCACCAACAAGGACGTGGCTGACTTGGTTAACAAACTCTGCGACCAAATTGTGACACCGTGTTTCTTTTATGATAAAATCTGTGGAAAACTTAACGAGCATCACGAAAAAAAATTGAACGTTGCCAGGTCAACCCTCAAGAGGGTTTACTTCAAGGATATTTGGACTGGCAGTGGAACTGTTGTTGGGCTTGTTTTCCTTGTATTCTCCCTCTTCTCTACCTATTCTACCATCAAGAATCTCTTCTTTGTAGGAGGGAAAAATATGACCATTAGCCAGCTAGATAAAGTATCAAGTGTGCTTCCTTACTAGGTCGACTTTTTTTATTTGTTTTTGATTTTATCCAGATGTAGGTGTCTAGTTTTGTTGATCTTGTAATTATCATTGTTTATGGGCTTGAACCCAAAATAAATATATAAATAAATAAAACAACTGAGCATGAGCATGTTTTTGCTAATAATTGTTTTTGGTTTTCAATTTTCATCTAATAAAAAGATGGAAAAAAAAAAAGGTTGATTGAACGTTTACTTAGGTTAAAAAAAAAAAAAGGGGTTTAAATTTTTTAATTTATTTTTATTCAAGTTAAAGGAAAGAGCTCCACATATGAAATTGAAAATAAATTTAGAAAAAAATTAATTAGAGTAATAAGGAATCTGACATCTATATGTTAAAAATTAAAGTACGGACCATTTTCCCTAAAAACTTACAGAAAGTGGCTGAATATAATTTTACATGATTGAAGATTTTTTTTTTTTTTTCCATCCTGACATTTTACCACTGTAAAGTCTAGAATCCAAAGGTAATCAAACGTGATTACAGGATTGTTACTTTTACTCTTTTTTGGTGATTTATGTCAAATGCGATTAGATTTAAAATTTCCATTATTCATTCTTTCGGACACTATAAAAACTATTATTTTTTTCAGAATAATGATTTGAATTGAAATTCTCTCATTTTGTTACAGATAGAACAAAGTAGTGAACCATTAAAATTGTGTACTTTAGAAGTATTGCCGTATTTTTTGTACCATTGATCTTAGTTGTTTCAGTCATTGTCAGCATCAAAAATATGTCTTCTAATTAACTGACATTTGCCGATTTAATGAAATTATCCAACTCCATTGTTTTTTTTTTTTTTCTCGCCAACCGAACAGAGTAGGATAAATGCCAAAGAACATTTTTTTCCCCCTTTTGGGTCCTATCAATAAAGAATAGCATTGACACAACAAAAATTTCTAGCTCTGAGCATCGATTGTCTTATAGTGCCAAAATTGTATTAAAAATTGTCGATAATTAGTCATGTGCTTTTTAATTCCTGGTTGGTGGAATAGCTGGCAATGGCATGAATGATTGATTTGGACCTTGGGCCCTATACTTTGGAGTTAGATATACATGAGCATATATGTAAGTGACACCTGAGGCCTTATCGGTTAGCCTAATCGCAAATTCAGTCACAACTGTTTCCTCCATATATTCTGTCAAATTTCATGAAATTGTGTGCATACATATGGCTTGCAATGTACTTTTATTTTGACGTCATATATGACGTTGCTTGTGCTTGTAACTGCATCTTTTGAGTTTTTGACCATCTTTTTTATGCTGGTGACTAGTAAGCTATATCCTTCATTATAGTTTCAATTAAAAATGATACTGATTATCCTGCCTTATGTAATTTAGGCTATCATTGATCATCTCTTTAGAGTCCATAAAGCATGAACCTTCATGTACATAATGTTAAAGTAATAGTACAAATGAAGAAAGTAGATATTTTTGAGGCTGAATTCTCCAAGTTGTACCATGCTCAACATCAACTCAAGAACATTATAATTATGCTTTATTTATTTATTTTTTTTTGTTATATATTTCTGTGTGCATGTCTCTGTGTTATTTCTAGTTTAAATTTGTATTTTCCTTACAAACATCACTCCTTAGATTAGACTTGCTGGAAAGCTCGTTGAAGCTGGGGCAGAACTCATGGTTATATTGAATTGGCTCAAATTTTAATCATTTTATAGCGACCTGCTTTTCTGTTCATAGGTTCAAAGTTGTTTAAATGCTTGATTCTTGTACTGTGGTCACTGATTTATTCTTGGAGATAATTTATTGAAGATCATAGATTAATTAGAGCATTGATTGTGGTTATTGCATTGGAGTAACTCATATTTGTATCTTTGTCTCTCTTTTAATTTTCAACCTGTACTGGCGCCAAGTTTAAAGTGAAGTTTTGATGAGAAAAATCTGAAGTTGGATAAATAATTTTTTTACACAAAAGTAAGGAACATGGAAAGAGTGGAACTAGGCTCCCCCGTGGGTGTTGCACGAAAGGTGCTGCTCTCGTTCATTTCGCTCTGTGACGTCTTTAACTCTCTTGTTGAACTTACAGGTTGAGCATGCTGCATTTATTTTAACGTGTTTGGATATTACTGGGTTTGCAGTCAATCAAGAAATGAGTTTGGCCTGCCTAAAGCTGGGTCTTAACTCCACAGCCTGCTACCAGAAACAGAGAGTTCTTTTTTTTCTGCCTTTGCATCATACTCTCTCTAAGTTTTATATTTTTGACTTAGGTTGGGATTTTAATATGTCCGGATTATGATGACACTTACTGTGAAGAGTACATCGGTATAGAGGGATGGGATGGTAATTATATGTGCAAGAATGTGTGTACACGGGATTTTTTAAAATTTTTATTTTTTAAATGCAGCCTAATAATTTGACTAAATATAGGCGTAACGATTAGAAAAATTAGTTGGTTTATTTTATTTTATTTTATTTTTTTATTTTGTTATCTCTCCAGCCATTGTTTTTTGGTTCCGCATTGCCGCTACCGTCATCGAGTTGGGAAGGGATAAATATGTAAAATACAAGCCACCTCACACTTTTGTGTATGTGTCTTGCTGGGCTTGGGTCTTGGGAGTTCACCAAATATATAACGAGTCACACTGCTTTTGTCGTCATCGTCAGATGCCGCTTATTTTATTTCTAAGTCTTGTAAAAGTCCGCTTTCGGAAGTCGGGTTTTATAAATATAACTTATATAATCATTTTAAAAGTTATACCCCGTACTTTTAGTAGATATATATGTGTTGATAGCGTAAATAATGCCTATAATATTACTCTTTGAAAGATATCCTATAATTTGTTTAGGAGACAAATTGATCTGAATGGAACCCACATAATGCTTCAATGGTTGTTTAATTGATTATTTCTATATATTTACTTTCTATTACTAGATTTTTAGTTTAAATCTTTTAAAAAAAAAAAATTAAGAATGAGCATGTATGATCAAGTGGACCCTAAGGATAAATTAAAAATTTCTTAAATAAAAAAAAAATTATAGGATGACTTGTATATTCATAATACATGTCTTAAGGATAAACAAAGAGATGTTCCTAAGATCCGTCCTAAGCATTTTGTAAAGGATTTATAAAGAGAATTTCTATTTATCTTGTCAATGTAACATCATTCAAACAATGACACATTATTTAAATATTTTTGATTATTTTAAAAATAAAAGTGAAATAGAAAAAAAAAACAATTTATAAAATATAAAAATAATTATATTTTAATACCTTTTAATTTTAGAATTTTACAACTTTACAATTTCTACTCTCTGTTTTAAAATCCACTTTATTGAATTCTCAATTTTTAAAATCCACCACATAGCAATGAGATTGGAAAAATCCCATCATTTGGATAAATGAAGAGTCTTATTTTTCATATAGATACAATCATATATAAAGACAATTAAAGTTGTCATGTTAAAGAACCTAGTTTCAAGCAACTTTGTTTTATGTTAATCACAAATATTGTCAATATTCCTCATGGAGGTGGAATATTCTTTTGGTAATCATGGGTGTAGCTAAATATAAGACGTGGTAAAAGATGTGGGGAAAAAAAAAAAAATATCGTTACTGGATGAATGAAAATGAGAGGTTACTTTCAACCCACAAAAAGAACCACGTACACCACCACCACATGAATAGTATGTCAAAATCTTTACTCCCAACTTCCTAAGCACTATCACCTATGGGGAAAATAATTTATTAAAAAAAACTAACAGCTCTTTATTGCCTAAGTAAGCTTGTCCAATGCTATGTCGTTAGTACTCACATCATTAAAGCATTTTCAATGGTATTGCAATTTCCAAAGTTCAATGTTGGTTCAACTCTCCAACATGCCATAATATAGCATATTATAAAATTTGACACTCGTAATTTTGATATTAAATTTGACATTAAAAATGCAACTGCTAAATTTTGATAATGAGTCCAATTATAATATAGTTTGTGTCAATATTTTTTAATTTAATGCTTAAATTATTATAATTTCATTTTTTAGCTAATAAAATTGAGTCTCCATCGAAAAATCAATGTTATGATTTGATATTGATACCGGTATTTTATATTTTTTTTTGAAAAAGTCCATATCAATACTAAATTTTAAATGTTAATGATAAAATAACATTTATCATTCGACATGCTCTTGGATTATATGTTTAAGACATACTCTTTTCCCTTTTGAAATTTAAATTATTAAAGCTTAGTGCAGGATGGATGAAGATGTTAAGTATGTCAGGACCCGTCCAAAATTCCTTCCCTGGAACCCTAGACAGCCCTGATCCCAGGGAAACCCTACCGAACTCTCCAACGGAAAATCCGGCAGAGCCTCCCCTAAGGGATTTACTTACCATAAATTACCTGCACTGAAAACACACTTCTAAAAACATCCCCTTATTCCTCCCACATTACTACAAATTGATTCCACAAATTTTAGCACTTCAAAAGAAAACAGCAGCAACCCAGTGCATAAAAACAACTACACGCCCAAAACAGTATACAGAGCATTATACAGATAAATGTGGAATTTATAAAATGACAGATAAGAAACAATACAAGGCAGAGAGGAAAAAGGGAAGAAAAACTTCTTGAACCTTCGGCAACGAACTGAGACGTTGGGCTCGCCCCAGACAATCAACGTCTCCAACCAGGACCTAGGGGAACGGAATTTAAGAGTGTGAGATGCTAATCATCTCAGTGAGTGACCCTATCTACTATACAATATAATACCACGGTAATATAGTAGATAGATAATAATTAATTGGAAAATAATAATTTCTCTCAAAACCCTTACAATTCTCTCAGTTGGAAAAGTTCCCCTTTTAAAACATTTTCACAAAACCCTTGTACGTACTTCCCAAAAACCAAGGAACCAAACAAATTAATAAACAACAAATAAACAAATAAATACCCCAAATATAAATATTCTGTAA
The DNA here is from genome assembly GCF_031755915.1 of Ziziphus jujuba. Lineage (NCBI taxonomy): Eukaryota > Viridiplantae > Streptophyta > Magnoliopsida > Rosales > Rhamnaceae > Ziziphus > Ziziphus jujuba. The sequence goes on along the minus strand of NC_083385.1, from coordinate 6,728,000 downwards.
TAAATTATAATAAATAATTTTTTGAACACCTTTGGGGTTTTAAACTTTAATTGCAATTTACACCGATGCACCACACCATATACCGGTGATGCCCTCCGATACCCAGCGTCCTGAGCACCGACTGGTGGGGGGTTAAAGAGAGAAACCTGCAACGGTCACTTCGGCGTCCCGACAGTACTGCTGCTAAAACCATCAACCCGCCCAAGGAGGGGGGCGGCTGTGCACAACAATAACCTTGCCTGCCCACGGTCCAATGGCAACTCACGAGTGAAGTAATAACCGCACGCTAAACCACATAATAACCGCGTGCTACAACGTGTCCATACACCATACACCAGAACACCAATACTGTATGAGTGCATCTAAAAATAAACAATAATAACCAACCGTACCGTTTTCCAAAATTACCGTGGGAAGTATACCAAATTTTCACAAAACACCATCCCACATATTTTATTTAATAACCCGGTACGAAACATTGATAACCAACAAACCACAAATTCCTCGAAGTACAAGATGCAATCATAAAAATACCGCGGGCATAATTTATAAAATTTAACCAAATATTTTCGTAAAATATTTAACCCAATTATACCCGAAAAATCATATTTGAAACCACGTACAATTAATACCGAAACATACTTTGCTCATGCATAATAAATAAATTAAACCATAATAAAACCATAATTAAATCATACCACATGAGCATAATTTAAATACCAATTAAACATAATTAATTGCCCAAAAATGATATAAAATCCAGACGCAATTAATTACTGAAAATACTTGCTCATGTGTAACAAATACCATTTAATCACAATAAAATAATAATCGGGAATTTCTTAATGACCCCAAAATTTCATTTAGCACCAATGGGTAAATATATATATAAAATAATATTTTTCCCGATTGTATTTAAAATACACCACGAGCACAAATTACAGATATCAAATTAATACCACATAAATACAATTAATTACCCCAAAAATATTTTTAAAGGTGGGTCACTCACCTGGAGCACGCAATTAACCCATGATCCACCATGGGATCAATTTCACGACTCATCGGTGCTCCTAGAACAAAATTCACAGACAGTCAAATAAATTAATATTTTAATCGGGTAAATAATACCCAGTACCCGGGGAGCTTAAACGCAAACGTTAACCAAAATAGGCGAATAATATACCGAATCGAAGCTCATGGAACGAGGATCACAAATCCGGTCTCCATCGACCCCAATTCCGCCGGAGGTGGCCGGAATTTGGTCGGGAAGCTTCGGCCGGTTTTGATCTTGAGGGATCTTTCAAACGGTGGGGATTTTGGGCAATCTAACCCCGGAAATGGACTCAGAGGGGTCGAAAATAGTGGGATAGAGGTATGGGACGGGCTGGGTTGGTCGGAAACGGCGAGAATCGCCGGAAAAATTTCACCTCGCCGCCGCGACTTCGCCGGCCCGATCTGGGCGCGTCCGGCGGCGGCTGGCCGGGCAATTTGGTGTCCGAGGTCGCGAGGTGGTGGGCTACACCGGTGGCCGGCGCGTGTAGCATTTTGGGGATTGAAATCCGGCGAAACGCCGGTCAAACAGGGAGAGGGAGAGAGTCAAAGGAGAGAGAAAGGGAGAAAAAAATTTCTGCATATTTTGTCTTTCGGGCTCGGGGAAGAAGAAGGAAAAAGAAAAAAAGAAAAAGAAAAGAAAAGGGAGGTGTTTTCCCACGTGGGGAAAAAATAAAAAGAAAAAGAAAAGGAAAAAGAAAAAGAAAAGAAATAAAATAAAATATATAAAAATAATTAAATACTAATATTATTATTTAAAATAATAATAAAAATAATTTGATTTTTACACATGGTTGACATGTGGCTTCTCAACATGGTGACACATGGCCACCTTCATTGAGTCACACGTGGCACATCGTTACGCGTTTAAAAAATAATAATAAAATAATACAGTATTTGAAAAACTTTACAGGCCCATAACTTTCAAACCACATGTCCAAATCGGACGTGCTGCTAGTCGACGGACTCGTATCGATGAGCACTTCACAACCATGCATGAGTCAAAGCTCAACCTTGCATGAATAAAAAGTCAACTCCGGCACCCCTTGGACAGTTTAGACCTCAACTTGTTTTGCTCAAAACTTTCAAACCGTAGCTCCGTTTTCAACGTGCTACCAGTCTACGAACTCGTGCCAACATGTACTTCGTAACAGTACCTCAGTCAACCTTGAATTCCAACCGGGTCAAAAAGTCAACTTTTGACCCTTTCGATCAACGGTCAACGGTCAACCTCGGTTAACGTGCAAAAATTTCCGACATGGTTTGGGACGGGGTGTTACAAAGCACACGTTGAAATCTTTTTGTTTTAAAAAAAGAAGGGACCTTGCCCATCAAGCATCTTGGAGTGCTCATTGTTTCCAGAGACTCACAACCGGATGTTGTATGCCTCTTATTGATAAAATTTCCAAAAAAGGGAATCTCTTTTTGGGAATCTTGAATTAGCAACTTTAATAATGGGGGAATGGAAAATTGCTAAGGGGGATTCGAGGTTTACCTTTTCCCCCCGGCAGCAGACCCCGCTCTCAAATGTATGATGTGTCTATTGAAGTAGCACAAGGAATTAGAGATGCAGTTCCGTAAAGATTGGAGGGCTTTTCCCCTTGTAATATAATAATAATAATAAAAAAAAACTCTACTACATTGCCAAAAAATTAGAGAGTAAAAAAGAAAAACCTTCTACCCTCTAAAGTGAATGGAAAACGAAAAGGGTTATTTCAATAATAATAAAAAAAAAAAAAAGTGTAAGGGATTATTTAAATAATATCAAACTAATATGCGCACTTATTCTTATTTAAAAAAAAAAATACAAAATTTAAGATTTTTTTTTAAATACAAAATTTAAGACGAACAAAAGCTATTTTAAAAACAATTGATGTGATTCAAAATATTTGTTTATAATATTGTAGAATGGAAATGAAATTGGATATCGCGTTTTAACGGTCATATCCATTATTTTGGTTATTTAAAATATTAAAATTTTTACTACAAAAATTTTATTAACGATAAACCAAAAAAATATCAAATACAACGAGATATTCAGTTTGTTTTAGAGAAACTGGATTTTGAACAGCGCGTTTTACAAATCTTGGTTTACCTTTCCCAAGAAAACCGAAAACCGCTCAAAACAAAAAAAAAAAAGTGAATAATTGGTTGAGATGCAATACTAAAATGGAAATGGAAAAGATGTGATGGGATGGGATGGGTGGGTCCTGATCCAAAACTGTTTGGGAAGATGGAAAAGGAAAAAATGCACCAAAAAGAGAAAAACTGCGAAGCATTCTCTTGGAAAATTAGAAGGAAAATTTAAAAAAAATAAAAATTTGATTCTAATTATATTTTCAAAAAAAAAAAAACAGAAGAAGATAATTTTATCTCAGTGTGAATGATTGACTTGCCTGTAGGATGCAGAGAGGAAAGCTGCCTCTGTATTTTCCTTTTCTTTATTTATTTATTTATTGTATAAGTATAAGACTTCCCATATACTATCGATCACCTCCAACTTTCACTTATCATAGTCCATTTCTGGCATCAACGATTCATCATCGCTACTTTTTTCCATTATCGGTTTCTGGCATTAATAAGTATCACTATTTTTTTTTCATTATCGGTTAGTCATATATATATATATATATAGAGGCTAGCCTGAGGACTGACCGTATGGGTTATATGTGGACCATATATGTGATGAAATTTCTTGCCCTTCGATTTGCATTGCTGGCATCTACGGCCCAACTTCAAAGCAACTTTCACGTGAGCATGGCTGGCCAAATATCCCTTGAGCCCTTCCTGCTCATAGCAGCTCACATTCCCGCTCTCACCATCTTGAAAGGACTTTGCCAAAATTCCCAATCGCACCAGCAGCAACCAGCATTGCCATCCTTGCAAACCCACCAGATCGCACCACCATTGCCACAACATTGCCATCTTGCAATCGCACCAGCTCGCACCACAATTGCCACCCTTCTTTGTACCCACCAGCTCATAATCTTCTACTCTGCATATTTGTATTCTGGCTCTTCTTATCTGTGAGTGAGTGAGTTTACGTTTTGTAATTTTTTTTTTCATTTTGTTTTTTATGTTGGTGATTTTATGTAGTCTTGCATAGTTGAAATTGTTAAATGTGGGATTGTGATTTGGGTTGAGAAATAACTTGAACGAAGGCGAATCTTCATGATGATTTTCAAAAATTTAGAAAATGATACTTTTCGCAGAAAAAGCATGGATATACGCATGTTGTTTTTCTTTCCTGGTGTATAAATACCACTGTTCACGTATACTGTTCACATGTACTGTTCATTTTGTAATAATCAATTCACTTAGTCTATCATAATACAAACACAAAAGAGATATTTGCACCACTTGTTTTTGGAGTATACGAATGGCCAATTCCATGCATGCTATACAAGAGAAAATAAGTTTGTTATAATTGGAACACAAAGTAATTCTATTTTGTAATTCCTATATCTACACACACACACACACACACACACACACACACACACACACACACAAAGACATATATGTATATATCCTATTGTGTTTCGTTCCAAAACTGCTTAGTTTAGTCCTGAATAAGAACTTTGAATAATTATAATCCCTTTAATATGCATGAAACATAGAGTTAATAGATTAAATTGATGTCATTGCTTATTCCTATATCCACACACACACACACATAAAGACATATGTATTTATTTATTTATTTATTTTTCTGTTGATTCACGCATACTTGTTTCCTTCATTATAGAGTGTTGTCAGGACCTGTCCAAGATTTCTCCCCGGAACCCTAGACAAGCCTTGATCCTAGAGAAATACCACCAAACCTTCCAACGGAAAATCCGACAGCACCTCCCCTAAGGGTAGGACTTACCACAAATTTCCTGCACTGAAAACACACTTCTATTTCCATCCTCTTATTCCTCCCACAATACTACAGATTGATTGCACAAATTTACAGCACTTCAAAGAATAACAGCAACCCAGTGCATAAATAATAACTACATGTCCAATACAGTATACAGAGTATTATACAAATAAATATGGAATTTATACAATGACAGATAAGAAGTAATACAAGATGGAGAGGAAAAAGGGAATAAATACTTCTTGGACCTTCAGCAACGAACTGAGACGTTGGGCTCGCCCCGGACGATCAATGTCTCCCAACCTGGACCTAAGGGAATGGAGTTTAAAAATGTGAGATGCTAATCATCTCAGTGAGTGACCCTATCTACTGAACACCTTTAATAATAATAACATAACAAATAAGGGAATTTAAGTAATACCGGCAAATAATAACAGTTGAAAATAATAATTTCTCTCAAAACCCTCACTATTCACTCCGTTGGAAATGTTCCCCTTTTAAAACATTTTCACAAAACCCGATACTCGTATTTCCCGAAAACCAATGGATCAAATAATTTAATAACAACAAATAAATAATTCAATACCCCAAATATAAATAAAATGTAATAAATTATAATAAATAATTTTTGAACACTTTGGGGTTTGAAATTTCTATCCGAAAAATTTGTACTTGACGCACCACACCATATACCAGTGATACCCTCCGATATCCAGCGTCCCGAGCACCGACTGGCGGGGAGATTAAAGAGAGAAACTTGCAAACGGCACTTCGGCGTCCCGATAGTACCGTTGCTGAAACTGTCATCCCGGCCAAGGAGGGGGGCGGCTATGTGCACTATATCAAACCTGCCTGCCCGCGGTCCAATGGCAACTCACGGGAGACATAATACTTGCGCGCTAACCATATACATATACCAGAACACCAATACTGTCTGAGTACGTCTAAAATAATTATTCAATTAATTATAACCGTACCGTGAAAAATCACCGTGGAAAATATACCAATTTTCACATTTACCATCCCACATATTTCCATTTAACAAACCCGGTACAAAAACATCGATAACAGTAAAACAATAATTTTTCTCGTAACATGAGGTTCAACAAATAATATATGTAACCCTGTCCCAAATCGCATCGGAAATCGTGCACGTTGACCGAGGTTGACCGTTGACCGAGCGGGTCAAAAGTTGACCTTTTGTTCCAGTTGAAATTTCGAGTTGACCAGGGTACCGTGGCGAAGTGCACGATACCCTGAGTTCGTAGACTAGTAGCATGTCGAAAATGAAGCTACGGTTTGAAAGTTATGAGCAAAACAAGTTAAGGTCCAAACTGTCCAAGGGGTGCCGAAGTTGACTTTTTATTTATGGGGAAATGAGCTTTGACTCATGCATGGTTGTAAAATGCTCATCGATACGAGTTCACAGACTAGCGGCACGCTTAAAACGGACATCCGGTTAAAAAGTTATGGACGCGTGAAGTTTGCCGGATACCGTAATATTTTAATATTTTTGAGTCGATGAACAGTGAAATGCCATGTGTCGTCACCTGATTGGTCCACGTGGAATGAACAGTGTCACACAGTGGCTTTTATTTGACAAAAATCTCGGGGAAGAGAGAGAAAGAGAGAGAGAGTCCGACCGGCCACCGGAGTTTTTCAAATTTTTCGGCCGATTTACTGTACATGCACCGGCCAGCAAGATTCCCCTCCCCATTTCCGGCAAAACCTCAAAATTTCGCGGCCATTGGCCGCCAGACGTGCCCGGATCGAGGCGGCGAAGATCGGCGGTGACTTTTTCCCTCCTTCGCCGGCCACCGCCGATTGACCCATTTCCGGCCACACGCACCAGCTAGCCAACACCACCTCCTCAATTCTGGCCGACCCACCAAATTTCACGGCCACTGGACCACCGACGCGTCGGGATCGGAGCTTTTTCCGGCGAGGGGCCGGAATTCTTCAAACCGTGATTTCTCCGCCGTCCGGCCTCCATTTGCCTCATCGCCGGTCCCGTTGGATTGCTCTCCCCTCGATCTACAAATCTGCAAAAAATCTCAGCCAACGGCCATCGCACGTGCCGCCGCCGGTGACGGTTGCCGGTGACCGCGGCGGCTCGCTGGAAGTTACTGTTCCGGCGAGTACCCAGTCTCCCGGTCGGCCCCTGTCCATTGTGTTCGATCTCCTGAACCTGAATCCGGCATCCATTTCCGCTAATTCACGACGGTTTGGGAGAATTGCGGACTCGAAACCCGAAAGCTTTCCGGCGAGATTCCGACCCCGTCGGGTCCGATCACCTGAAAGTAAGACCGAATCAGTGATTCTCATCACTCGAGCTTCGATTCGGTATATAACTCGTAACTTTTAGATATCGTTTGGCGTTCGCTCCCCGGGTACCCATTTGGGAATTATCCGAATAAAATATTAATATATTTGGTTGGTATACTGTGGTTGTTTAGGTGCACGCGCGAGTAGTGGCGTTGATCCGGCTGAAGATCTTAGTTGATTTACGCGCTCAAGGTGAGTGACCCACCTTCAAAAATTATTTTGGGCAATTAATTATGTTTAATTGGTATTTAAATTATGCTCATGTGGTGCGATTTAATTATGAATTTTATTGTGGTTTAATTTATTTATCATGCATGAGCAAAGTGTATTTCGGTAGTATTTGTACGTGGTTTAAGTATTATTTTTCGGGCATAATTGGGTTAAATATTTTACGAAAATATTTGTTTAAATTTTATAAATTATGCCCGCGGTATTTTTATGGTTGCATCTCGTATTTCGAGAAAGTTGTGGTTTGTTTGTTATCGATGGTTCGTACCGATGTATTAAATAAAAATATGTGGGATGGTAAGTGTGAGAATTTAATGTATTTCCCACGGTAGTTTTGGAAAACGGTACGGTTGGTTTAATAATTATTTTAGACGCATTCACATAGTATTGGTGTTCTGGTATATGTATATGTGGTTCAGCGCACAAGTATTATTATTTCACCCGTGAGTTGCCATTGGACCGTGGGCAGGCAAGTTTGTTATTGCGTACAGCCGCCCCCTCCTTGGCCGGGATGATGGTTTCAGCAGCGGTACTGTCGGGACGCCGAAGTGCCATTTGCAAGTTTCTCTCTTTAAACCCACCCCCCCCCCCCCTCGGCGCCAGTCGGTGCTCAGGACGCTGGGTATCGGAGGGCATCACTGGTATATGGTGTGGTGCATCAAGTGTAGTTTTCAAATAAAGTTTAAAACCCCAAAGGTGTTCAAAAATTATTTATTATAATTTATTACATTTTAATTATATATTGGGGTATGTATTTATTTATTTATTATTTATCAAATGGTTTAATCCTTTGGTTTTCGAGAAGTATGTACATCGGGTTTTGTGAAATTGTTTTAAAAAGGGAACATTTCAAACGGAGTGATTGGTGAGAGTTTTGAGGGAAATTATTGTTTCCAACAGTTATTATTTATTATTATTTATTTATTAATTGTTGGTATTTATTCAATTCCCTTAATTGTTATTATTATTATTATTATTATTACCATTAAAAGTGTTCAGTAGTTAGGGTCACTCATTGAGATGATTAGCATCTCACGTTTTTAAGTTCCGTTCCCTTAGGTACAAGTTGTGGTAGACGTTCTTCCGGAGCGAACCAATTTTTCCGCTGCTATCGTGTTTCGAGAAGTACCTTTGTACTCTTTCATTTCAGTGTATTATTTCTTTCATCCTTGTTGTATTTTTGTTGATTAGCACTTCTTAAAGCTCTGTATACTATTGGGACACTTATGTTTTATTTATGCACTGCACTGTTGTTATTGTTGAGAAGTGCTGATATTTGTGGAACAATTTGTAGTTTGCGGGAGGAATAAGGGGATGAGTATAGAAGTGTGTTTTCAGTGCAGGTAATTTGTGGTAAGTCCATCCCTTAGGGGAGGTTCTGCCGGATTTTCCATTGGAGGGTCCGGCAGGGTTTCCCTGGGATTAGGGCTTGTCTAGGGTTCCGGGGAGGAATTCTGGACGGGTCCTGACAATATACCACGGGCATAATTATAAAAATTAAACCACCAAATTAAATAAATATTTTCTCAAAATATTTAAACCAATTATGCCCAAAAATAATATAAAATCCAGACACAATTAATTACTAAAATACTTGCTCATGTGTAATAAATACAATTAAATCACAATAAAATAATAATCGGAAAATTTTTAGTAACCCAAAATTCCGTTTAGCATCAATGGAAAAAAAATATATATATATATATATATATATATAAAATAATATTTTGTTCCCGATTATATTTAAATTCCACCACATGAGCACAAATTCCAGATATCAATTTAATACCACATAAATATAATTAATTACCCCAAAATATTTTAAAGGTGGGTCACTCACCTGGAGCATGCAATTAAACCACGATCCACCACGGAATAAATTCCATGACTCACCCGTGCTCTTAGAACACAATTCACACACAGTCAAATAAATTAATATTGTATTCGGGTAAATAATACCCGGTACCCGGGGGGTCAAACATAAACGTTATCCAAAATTGTCGAATAATATACCGAATCGAAGCTTGTGGAACGAGGATCGCATTACCGGTCTCCATTGACCCCAATTCTGCCGGCGGTGGCCGGAAAGTTTCGGCCGGTCTTGATCTCTTCGTATCTTACAAACCGCTTCGAATTTTGGAAATTGGAGGCCATATTTGAACTCAAAGGACCCAAAATAGGGGGAAAAGGGTGGCAATTTGGACTGGGCTGGCTGGAATACGGCGGAAACGCCAGAAAATTTCAAGCCGGCGCCGCCGACTTCACCGGCCCGATCTGGGTGCGTCGCCGACCGGCCGGTCGCCAAATTTGGCTGGGGAGCTCGCCGGCGTATGGTCTTGGACGGTGGCCGGCACGTGTGGGCAATGGGTGGCCAGAATTTGTGAAGGCCGGTGGAACCAAGGGAGAGAAGAAAAGAAAAGAGAAGAAGAAGAAGAAGGAAGAAAAAGAGGAAGAAAAAGGAGAAAGAAATTCCTCCCGTGTCCTCCCCCCCCTCTCCTTTTTCCCACGTGGGGAGAAGAAAAGAAAAAGAAAAAGAAAAAGGAAAAAGAAAAAGGAAAATAAAATAAAATAAAACAATTAAATAATAATAAAAATAATATTATATAAAATAATAATAAAATAATATGATATTATACATGGTTGACATGTGGCATCTCACCATGGTGACACATGGTCACATTTATTAAGTCACACGTAGCACATCGTTACACGTTTAAAAATAATACAGTATTTGAAAAACTCTAGAGGTCCATAACTTCTAAACCACATGTCCAAATCGGACGTGTCGCTAGTCTACGGACTTGTATCGATGACAACTTTACAACCATGTATGAGTCAAAGCTCAATTTTGCATGAATAAAAAGTCAACTCCGGCACCCCTTGGACAGTTTGGACCTCAACTTGTTTTGCTCATAACTTTCAAATCGTAGCTCCGTTTTCAATGTGCTACTAGTCTACGAACTCGTACCAGCGTGTACTTCATAACAGTACCTCAGTCAACCTAGAATTCCAACCGGAACAAAAAGTCAACTTTTGACCTCTTGGTCAACGGTCAACGGTCAACCTCCGTCAAAGTTGGAAAATTTCCGTTGTACTTTGGGACAGGGTGTTACAGTGTGCTAGATTAGCAACCATAATACAAACTCGGCAGATTTTGGCAGAAGTGCCTTTATGTTTGCAACATTTTTCTCTTCTATTTAAAAACTAAACTTTCTTAAAATAAAAGATATTACCACCTCTCATGATGTTTTTGCTTTGCCGTCTACCAGGTTACAAATTGATCAATAGGAAGCTGGTTTGAGTGTAGAATAGTTGGAAGCAAATTCAGATTGGAAACATGAGTGTAGAACAGTTGGAAGCAAATTCAGATTGTAGACGAGTTGAAGACATATCCTTGCTGTCACATTCAAAATCCGTGGATGATGTTTACATTCCCCAAGTGGCTGAAAATTGCAAACCAAAGGTTGGACAAGAGTTTGAATCGATAGATGGGGCACATGAGTTCTACATTAAATATGTACAAGAGGCAGGGTTTAGTGTTCGTAGCAGTTCGACTAAGAGATGTAAAGATACGAATGAAGTTATCAGGAAAGAATTTGTGTGTTTTAAGAAAGGAGTATCTTCTATAAAGGACGGTGAGAGAAAAAGGTGTCGGGGATGACAAGAGAAAATTGTAAAGCTAAACTTGCTGTGGTTAGGTAAAAAATGGGAAAATTTGTCATCACTGTATTTGTTGAAGAACATAGTCATCCATTATCAACCCCTCGAAGAGTGCATTTATTGAGGTCACATCGTAGTGTGTTTGAAGCCAAGAAGTCACTAACCTTGTAGTTTCAGCAGCAAATGTGCCAACTCATCAACAAATAAGCATTTTTGAATTTGAACCTGGAGGTATAGAGAATATTGGGTGTCCAAAGAAGGATATATATAATCATGAAGCTAAGGTGCGGAATGAATTAAGAGGACAAGATGCAGAACTTTTAAAGGAACATTTCCTAACCGAGCAAGAAAAGGATCCATGCTTCTTTTTTAAAATAGATGTAGATGATAATGGTAAATTGAAGCATTGTTTTTGGTCTGATTCGGTGTCTAGAAGAGCTTATGGATGTTTTGGTGATGTAGTTGTATTTGATAACACTAATCAATATGGTATGATATTTTCACCCTTGGTGGGGGTGAACAGTCATGGTCAAACGGTGCTTTTTGCATGTGCCTTTTTAAGTGATGAAAAACGGAATCATTTGTTTGTTTGTTTGAGCTATTAAAGGATAGCACGCCGACGAACAATCTAAAGATGATCGTTATCGATTAAGATCCTACAATGACAAAGGCTATAGCTCAGACCTTACCGAATACATTTCATAGGTATTATAGTTGGCACATACTTGAGAAGTTCTCTACGTATTTAAATGCAATCACCTATAAAGATTTTTATAAGGACTTCCAACAATGCATTTAGGAATCAGAATACCCTGAAGAGTTTGAAAGAAAATGGGTGACTACCATCGAGAAGGCAAGTCTAGATAACAATGATTGGTTAAAATCAATATTTGAGCTACGTTCAAGATGGGTGCCTGCATATGTTAACCATATATTGTTAGCTGGAATGTCAAGTAGCCAACGTGCGGAAAGCTCCCATGCATTTTTCAAGAAATATGTTTTGAAGATAAATTTATTGATGGATTTCATATTTCGATTTAATAGGGCGCTTGCATATCAACGTCACGAAGAGTTAGGGGTTGATCATGTTGATATTAATGAGAAGCTTGTTTTGAAATTGCCATTGGAAATGGAAAAGCAAATGGCTGAGATTTACACACGCAAGATTTTTCTTAAGTTTCAAGATGAGTTATGGCATAGCTTAGTAATAATGCCACAATTTGTTTGTGAAAATGCTACACACAAAATGTATGTGGTCAAGAGTAATCCAAAAGAAGGTGTTTGTAGAGTGTGGGAAATTGCTTATGATAAATAATTGGATTTTGCATCTTGTACATGTAAGAAGTTTGAGAGTGACTTCCCTATAGACATATCTTGGCATTCTTGAGACTGTTTGGTAACATTCCTTTGCCAAATCAATATATTATGAAAAGGTGGACTAAAGGTGCAAAATGTCAAATAATAACTGATAAGCAAGGTGTTGAGATAGTGGACAGCGTAGTTCATTGTTGACTTGGCGAGCTAAACTATTCCAACTTGCTTCGGAAGTCATTGATAAAGCCATAATATATGAAGAGGCAAGTGTAATTGTGAATGATGGTCTTCAAAGTTTGCTAGGCAAGATTGAATCCATAGTTAGCAACACAAAGAGTGGAGGCATTTCTGAAAAAGGTAGCACTGCTCATGACTATGAAGCTTTGAAAGACCCATCTACTGTGAGAGCAAAGGGATGTGGACAAAGATTAAAAAGGGGAAAGGAGAAGACAACAAATGCCGCAAAGTATAGAGGTCGACGTTGCAATGGATGTGGAAAAATTGGGTCGCATGACAAAAGAAATTGTCCACTCCTCAACAATCTGTAAGAAAATAATACATTTACTATTTATTATTCTTATGCAATTTGTATGATCATACTTTATACAAACCATACTGCTCATCTATATAGGTCTTCACAAAATGTGGAAAGTCCTTAACACGCCTTGGAATATGATTCTGAAGCTGATAGTTTGTCTTCCATATGTATGAAACTAAATGGTGTCGTATGGTCTTCGATATTTTATTGAACTAACATGCTGCTAATCTAAGGACTTGCTGGACTTTGGCAGGTCTGCATGAGAAAACGAAAGGATGACCTATCTTGCAACAAATTTGGGAGAAGAAGTTGTTTTTTTATTTTGGTGTGTTTGTCTAGGATTTTCTATCTTATAACAAGCACTATCAGCTGACTATGTAAAATAGAGATGTGTTTTGATTATTGGACTGAATGTATGTTGGTTTTGCCGTATATTCATATGCTACACTTTGCAACAGATTATGTTCTTCCACATACCACTGCCATTTTGCTCTACTTCAATATTCTAATCTGTCGTGTTATTGATTTACTTCTAAAATGCCACATTGTACTTCACCACCTTAGTTTATTTGTTAGAAGACTTATTGGCATGTTTATTTCATCTTTCTCATGTTTTTTCTATGCCTGTTTATTGGACTTATGCTTATTAGGAATTTTCTAGCCTTCACTTAGGTGTGTTTGTCAATGGATAGATTGGCATCTCAAAAAAGATCTAAAAAGTCTTAAGCTAGATGAAGCACACAGAAATATCCTATGGGACATTGATAACCGAAATGAAAAAGGAAAGTGCTCTAAGGAATAGGATGCTCAATGCTGTGGTAAATTCTGCAGAGAACAAAAAGTTGATATTTTGCTCATTGGTTTTGTAGAAAACTAGATTATTTTCATGGGATTCTGTCATTGGTTGGTATATTTGTTAACTAGGATAAAAAATCCATAGTACAAACTAATGTAGAAAACTTAAGAAAGCAAGAAACTTAAGAAAGCAAGCTTCACGATTACTGTTCATGCGTACTGTTCACGTGAACTGTTTACCAAGTTTAAACATTCCTCTTTTTCTTACATTTTTTTTTCTTTTTTTGTTATATTGCAATAACTATCAGCTTAGTTACTACAAGAGAGTTGAGTTATGATTATAGACTCCTTAAATTGCCATGTATTGGAAACATGAAGTCTTGTTTGATTATTTGACCAAATGTATGCTAGTTGCCTTTAGTCTAATTTGCCGTTTATTTACCAATGTGGTTTACTTCAGTTAGTAGGAAGAGAACCTGGAGATTGATGTTTATACACAGGTATTTTAGCTAAAAAAAAAAAAAAATCTAAAAAAAAAAAAGGATGTATAAACACAGGTGAACAGTATGCATGAACAGTGCACGTGAACAATACACATAAACAGTATGTGTAAACAGTACATGTAAACAGTGTATATATACACCAGGAAAGAAAAACAACATGCATACATCCATGTTTTTTCTGAATTCACTTTCTGAGAGTGCATGTTAATAAGTAATATGAATACATTGGTTAAAGCCTATAATTATATTCATTTCAAAAATAAAATCTGTGTGATTTGATGGATCAACATTCATTTGTATACATATAGAGGACATATATCAAGGAGAGCATGTGACGGATGAACAACAGCAACATAGCTCGACAGCAACACAGTAGCTCGGCAACAGCAACAATAGGCTCGGCAGCACCAGCAACAGCAACAGCAGCAACAACAAGCTTGGCAGCCCAGCAACAGCAGCAGCAGGCTCAAAACAGCAGCAGCTTCATCATGAACAGTAACAGATGCTAAAATAGGGGAGAACAGAGTGCTACAGAGAGATTGTAGCATTAGTATGAAAAACGAATATGATAAAAACTTGGAAAAAAGGTTGTCAAGGTTTGGGATGTAACGACACTAACATTAAATAAATATGATAACTTAGGTGAAATAAGCAGCATAAATTTGCTTGCTCGTGAATTACACACCCTGAATACCAAATGAAGATTTACAAATTACAACCAACATATATTTACCTAACTGGACTATAGTGTGCAACATCACTGTAAAACTTTGTTGCCTTCTCTAAGCAATCAATTAAAAATAATTCAAATGCACAACTGAACTACAGTTATGTAACCTTCCAATTTGAATT
The DNA here is from genome assembly GCF_031755915.1 of Ziziphus jujuba. Taxonomy (NCBI): domain Eukaryota; kingdom Viridiplantae; phylum Streptophyta; class Magnoliopsida; order Rosales; family Rhamnaceae; genus Ziziphus; species Ziziphus jujuba. The sequence continues at coordinate 6,712,867 of NC_083385.1, read as the reverse complement.
TCACCAAAGCAAAAGGAATGTGCCAGAGTGGGGCGCATACATGATAAGAACACCACAATGAAGATAATGATCACTATTACTGTGAAGTCCCATATCGGTTGGCAAGGGGAATGAAAAACTCCATATAAGTGGGTGTGGATATATTTCCCTTGAGAGGTCTTCCTATGAGGAAGCAAAATCATGAGGGGTAGGATTGGGCTCACACCTAGCTTGCAAAGCGGATAATATCTCGGTTGGGCCTGGGAGGTTCGGGTTAGTGGGACTGGCAGGTGAAGTGGTGGGACCCGTAAACCATTGAGAGGCCTTCCTAGGAGGAAGAAAAAACGAGCGGGCCAGGCCCAAAGTGGACAATATCGTATTTGGGCTTGAGGTCTGGGCCAGTGGGACTGGCAGGTGTAGGGGTTGGAACAGGAGTCCCCCTAACCACTGCGAGGCCTTTTAAAACCTTGAGGGCTGGGTTGTAAGAGGATTTCCTAGGCCCAAAGAGGACAATATCGCATGCGGATGATTTGGGCTATCACAGATGGTATTAGAACCGGATCCGGATTGGTGCGCTAGCGAGGACACTGATGTGATTCCGCCCGAGCCCGCTCCACTGATGACCCGCTGGGGTGCTGACTCGACACGGATGAAGACTAGGCCAATCACAAGAGCTCAAATTAAGAGATTTAAGGGAAACCTGGGAGTATTTATACAGAGGGTAATCAATCTCAATAGAGCTTGTCCATACTTGAAGATACAAAGCCTATTCGAAGCATCCAAGTGGTGGAAGCTGATACGGACCCGGGTGACGGTTTTGGTACATTTTTGGAGTCCGGGAAGTATGAAATGGTTCCAATGCTTTATGGGTTCAATACATATGCCTAAGAGGTCATGGAATCAAGTTAAATCAGCCTCAAATGCAATCAAAAAGGGCTTGCACGAACAGCATCAACAATTTGGCCGAATTTGCTGTATTGCTTGCTGGCTTTACTGTATTTTACTGTATTAGCCTTTTCTTATTTTTCCAAGCATGGGCAACGTGTGGGACTTCATATTCAGCTTATTTGGCATCCTAAAAAGCATCTAGAAGCTGATTTGGGGTTCAAAGAGGTCAAAGATTGATCAAAGTCAACTTGATCAAAAGGCTAGCATTTTTAGTTTCCTAATTTGTTTTTACTTTTTGTTTTAGGAAACTACCATTACTTTTTGGCTTTTATTTATTTATTTTCTGGACAAATAACTTTAGGAAGGTTTTTATTTTATTCTTTCCATTATAAATTAATTAATTCCTAATTTAATATAAATGAATTAATTAATCAAACTTAGATTAGGAAAGGGGTGATAATTTCGGCCACCATAGGAAACTACTTTGCATGGCCAATTTTCTCTTTGTTTTTAGGGTTTATTTCGTGGCTTTGTAGCCTATTTAAAGGCTTATTTTTCAATAATAAAAAAACTTTGATTTGACAAAGAAAATGCTTGTGAGATTAATTATCTCTTTGTTCTTTGAGAACACCTAAAACACCATTAGAGAATTGGTTGTTTTAGCTTGACTTATCAATAGGTTTTCCATCCCCTATTGTGGCGTCTATATTATACCAAGGTTTCTAACCACAGGTTGGTTAGGGGTTAAGGTCAATTCCATTAGAACTTGAACTTAATTAAGATCCGGGCTAATATAATAATGGTTTAGGAGCAAGTCGTCTTAGGTTTGTATCAGACATTGGGCCCTAAGGGGGGAGGATTGTGAAGTCCCACATCAGTTGGAAAGGGGAGCGAAACACTCCATATAAGTGGGTGTGGATATCTTTCCCTTGAGAGGCCTTCCTGTAAGGAAGCAAAACTGTGAGGAGTAGGATTAGGCACACCACCTAGCTTCCAAAGCGGACAATATCTCCGTTGGGCCTGGGAGGCCCGGGCAAGTGGGACTGGTAGGTGAAGGAGTGGGACCCCTAAACCATTGAGAGGCCTTCCTGGGAGGAAGCAAAACCCTGCGGGCCAGGCCCAAAGCAGATAATATCATAGTTGGGCCTGAGGCCCGCACCAGTGGGACTGGCAGGTGTAGGGGTTGGAAGAGAATTCCCCTTAACCACTGCGAGGCCTTTTAAAACCTTGAGGGTTGAGTTGTAAGAGGATTCTCCAGGCCCAAAGAGGATAATATCGCATGCGGGTGGTCTGGGCTGTCACAATTACCATATTTGCTGACAAGTTAAGATTTAAACTAAAATCAAGAATGCTAAGAAAACATATATAATTCGAAACTTACCTCCAGATCCTTCCTTTGATACCATTTCCCTTTCAGCATGAACTATTGATCCAACCGATCAACTTTTGGATCATATTCAGCCCTGCAGTCCTAAAACAAATAAAATTCCATAGGCTTCATGCTTTAATCCTAAGAAATTTCTCAGACCAACAAAAAAAACAAGAAGTAGAAGACTATTCTGCCTAAGCTGTTCTTGTTGGTATTGGTGGTGGTGTTCCTATTTGTGTTACTTTCCTTGTAACAATGAATAAACTAAACTAATATTATTTACTTTTTCCAAAGCCATGCAAGCTGTAATGAATTATAGAGAGAGAGAGAGAGAGAGAGAGAGAGGGAGGCATGGCTGTAAGGCAAGAGGTACAGATAAAGCTTCACCCAAAATAGGAATCTGAACATCAACTTAATAGAAACAAAACATACAACGAGCTTAATAGGATACATGTGGTGCTACATAATTAGTTTACCAACCGAAAAAACATATATATTGCTTGACTACATTGCTAGGCTAACATTTTAAAGAAAATAAATAATAAAAGTACAAGAAATATGACAATCTTAATGTCATATTGGTCGCTTCTCTTGGTATTTTTCTGAATTGCTTCAAGCATATTATTAGATTTCTCCACTTGTAAAGATAAACGACAAACTTTACCGATAAGTATATCTATTTTTTCTAGTTCAGCTTCCCCTTCTTTTTTCCAAATGAATTTACCACATCCTTTTTCCTGTGGCAAGTAAACATATATAATTTAATTATTTTATAAACGAAAACAAATAAAAATTCAACACATAAAAAATTGTATACAACCTGTTCTCCATCTAAGCATTTCCAGAATTGATGATTTAGATTCTTATCTATCCTTGATGTTTTTAAATGTATATATTACCCACATGAGTACATCCGGATCGGTTGAACATCACTAGTACTTGTTGACATGCTTACACAACAAATCTCCAGCTATGACTTCTAAAGAACATAAGGTAGGATTTAACACACTATAAAAAACCAACAGACATAAAAAATGAAAAACATAAAAAACCACCAGCAACCTTTCTACATGAATGAATTACTCTAACTTAGCAATACCAATGACTATAAAGCAATAGCAATAACAACCACTAAATATATATTATATCTTTTCGAACCTTTTCCCTTCAATTAATTATCTTAATTTTTTCAAAAGCTTACATGCATTTTTCCCACTAAGCATGCGGGGCTTGATATTTCTTCCATCTTTTGGGCAAATGTATATAATACCATACAATTATGAGGATACAGTAATAAACACGATAAATAAATAAATAAATAGACAATTTTCTTTGTCTATATTCTGCTGAAGTAATTACCATAGGATTGTAATAGCTCTCAGTAAAACTTTGTCATCGGCCAAACAATATTTTGAATTAATATTCAACAAGTAGTTTTACCAAGAGTTTTCATCGGCTTGACAAATGCTAGTCTTGTCTTCTTTGCTTTTTAATCTAGACTATCTGTGTGATCACTAAAAAGAACATGAAATCCATCCATAGAATAATAATTATTCCATGTTATCAATTAGATTCTTAAAGAAAGCAAAAACAGAGGATCGTAGGACCTAATTTAAAAAAAAAACAAATTAAAAAAAAAAGGATCATAGTACCTCGATCATAAGACCATAACAGGTTTATATTCTTATTACTTTATGTCCAAATAGGATTGCAAGATGATTAATCGGTTTAGTTTTTTTTAATATATTTCTGATAAATTTTCAAAAAGAGCAAGAAGGTAGCATTGGAATCATATTGGAAGTAGAATGGAATGAACCAATTAGCAACTTCATAGCAGACAAGATAGGTGCTGAAAGGGCTCAGTCCTAATTTACTGCCTCATTGGATTAAAAAAACAAATAATTAGGTGGTCCAAAGATCACGTGTCCATTTCAAAAACTTGTATGGAATTTATATGACGTGAAAGTCTTTGTTAGAGGAATCACGTAGTCCCACAATCACATGAAATTTGCACCTTTGATAAAAATAATTAGATGTTAGTGAGATCATCACATGGTCTACTTCCACATAACTGTGTAGAACCTATATATGGTCCATATAATGTGACTTTTTTTTATGAGGAACAGAATCAAGACAATTAGTTTGGGGACCACATTGTAAAAGGAAAAATATATATATAGCATCATATCTGGTTACAACATTAACGTTTCAATCTCCCAAGTTTATAATTTAATTAATACTGGAATATACAATCAACAATCAACAATCAACAATAAACAATCAACAACCACTAAATATAAGGCAAAAGCAGAAGTTGCAGATTTAACCTGGACACTCTCGATAATGGAAACAATTGAAAATCTGGGGCAGGGCAGAGAAGTAGCCAAGTTTGAACTTTCAACAAGCCTATTTATTGATAAATCATATCTGGGTGTTGAGGGAATAACAAGCTATACTCAACATGAAAAAACAAATTAAACCATTTCGACTCAGACCTTATCAATATTCATAGGGAAACAAAAAAAATAGTCAAAATAATTTAAATATTTTCCTCCACTGTTCTGGTAATCGATCTGAAACTATAGTAACATAGATTGCTGAATTTCATTTATAAAGAACAAAAACAAAGATAAGCAAAAGGAAAACGATGAAAATCTAGGGTAGGGCTAGCCGGTGACCTGTGGAAGCAGCAGAGAAGTTGCAGATTTTATCTGGGGCAGGGTTGGCATGGGTGGGGCTGAACGGCTATCCCAAGAACTGGAGATTGGTGGCTTGCAACATCACTGGAATGGAAAAGAGAAAGGAAGCTGGAAGAGAAGAGAAGGGAATTTGCGAATGGGAAATGGGAGATCTGGCCAAAGAAATGAAGCTGTGAATGGGAGGAGAAGAGAAGGAATTCTCACATGAGACCAGTTTTTGTCCAGGACTGTTGATGCCAAATGTGCAGATCAAAGGGCCCAATTTTAATCACATTTTTGGACCGCACATAAGGCATGCGGTCAGTCCTCAGGCTAGCCTCTTTGTATATATATATATATATGTGTGTGTGTGTGTGTGTGTGCATCACTTTCTTCTAGTTTGCATGGCTTAAATCCACATGTCAATATGCTCTGTTTAATTTGTTCCCATTTTGTTATCGGTTTACTTCTGTGAGGTCTTTACATTTGGCAGCTTGAATATAAGAACCTTGTTTATTTATTTGCTAATAATTAATTACATGCATGCTCTGACTTGTTTACCTAAATTTGTTGGTAGTCTAACTACTCAATATGGTTTCAAAATGACAACCACATTATATGGTTCTTCAATTATATATATGAAAGGGCGAGGGAAAACCCTTTAAGAAATTTCAGGTTTAAAACCTTGAGGATATTGTGTATGATTTTAGGAATAAACTACAGAGAATGATATTAAGTTATGACAGCGCGGTAACAAATGATTAAATGTTTCTTTCAGTAATGTTTCATTCCTTTAAGATATATATATAAAATATAGCCCTAGGAATCCTACCATAAAATGATAAAAAGTAATAAATTTATAAAAAGGAAGCTGTGTGGAAGCTGTCTAGAGAGATAGATAAGAATTACACGTAAATAATTATCCACATAGGTTCTTCTAGATAGTTCTTGAAGTTGCTAGAGTTTTGGGCTGAGAAGTCTGATGTTCATGTATTGGGTCTTGTATTGGGCTTTGCCTCTTCTTAGTATTGGTATTCCTTCGGCTTATGTTTTCTTGGCTAATGCCCCCGCACGCTACAGGGGGAAGGCTCCACATTTAGCTGTGAGACGTAGCCATTGAAATTGTAGCGCTGGAAAATGGTTTTGTAAAAAGGTTAGCCAACTGATCCTGAGTGGTACATAGCGAACGGCCAGGTCAAGAAGTAAAATCTTGTCTCTAACGAAGTGAAGGTCCAGCTGAATATGTTTAGTTCGACAGTGGAAATAGGGATTTGGAGCTAAAGAGGAGGCAATGATGTTGTCGCACCAGATTATGGGACAGTGAGCCTGTGGAATTTAAATTCACGGAAAAGGTGTTGTAACCCTGTTATTTCAGACGTTATGGAGACTGAGGCTCAGTACTCACTCTCATTGCTTGATCGAGCCACCACCTTCTACTTTCTGGCACTCTAAGAAATCAAATTGCAGCCTATGGCATAGCCACTGGTTGATCGGCGGTCATCTGGGTTAGCTGCCTAAGCAACATCTGTGAAATCGAGGAGATTGAAAGATGGGGAAGTTTGATGTGTAGGCCAAGATTTATGGTTCCTTTTATGTAGCGGAGTAGCCGCTTGCAAGCTTGCCAATGTGTTGAGCATGACTGATGAAGAAACTAAGGTGATAGACAGAATATGAGATTTCTGGGCGAGTAAAAGTTGGATATTGTAATGCACCCACAATACTGCGATAAAGAGTTGGGCTGCTAGAAAGATTACCTTCATAGTTGGATAGAACACCAGAAGTATTGATTGGTGTATTAGAACTCTTGGACGTGGCCATGTTGGTCTTCAAAAGAAGATCAGCAGCATAGTTTACTGAGAAAGATATGTGCCAGAGGAGTCTTTGTATACATCGATGTCCAGAAAATAATTCAATTCTCCCAGTTGTTTGAGATTAAAGGTGGAGTATAGATCATTTTGTAATTTTTGAAGGGCTCATAAGAAGTTGTTAGTGAGTAAAATGTCATTGACATTTACCAACACTAAAATATATGGACCGTTAGAATTATGGATATAAAAAAATGACGTATCTGCCCGTGAACTTGCGAAGCCCCATTTGTGGAGGAATTGTTGTATAGAGCTTTTTGTGTCATACAAACGTGATCAAGAACTGTTCCGGCTGTTGCATAAAAACAGGTGGAGAAAGTGTGCCGTTGAGAAATGCAATTGTGCAGCATCATTTCTTTTATTTCCAAAATGTGCTTGGGATAGTATAAATGAAAACCATTCTTTCCATAGCTTGCTCATACTTTGGGGGTTGAATTCTGCCGCATCTTGTACCCTGATCAACCTGAACTCGAGACATTATAATTAAGCTTTATTTTATGTGCTGTACAATTTTGTATGTATGTCGCTGTATTTGTAGTTTAAGTACGTATTTTCGTTGCAAACAGTTCATCACTGCTTACATTAAACTTGTTTGAAATCTGGTTTAAGCTGGAGTGGAACTTATGGTTGAATTGAGTTGGCTTAAATTTTAATGATTTATAGCATCATACTTTCGTTCATAAGTTCAAACTCGTGAAAATGCTTAGTTCTTGTACTGTGGTCACTAATCTATTCTTGGAGATAATTTACTGAAGATCATGGATTGATTAGAGCACTTGATCGTGGTTACTAGTTTGGACTTTGGAGTAACTCATGTAGTGGCAGTCTTTCGTTTGTATCTTTTGTCTGTCTTTAATCTTCAATTCGTATTTGGGCCAAGTTCAAAATGAGTTTTTACTATGTGAGAAAAATCTGAACTTTGATAATTGATGTATTTTTATGCAATAGTGAGGATCAAAGTGCCATAGAAAGAGTGGAATCATGTTCCCCAATGTCCAGCAGATGTTCCCTGAAAGATGCTGGCCATTCATTTCGATCTGTGAATTTCACCCACTTGTTGAACTTACAGATTGAGCATGCTGCATTTCTAATGTCTTTGCAAGAGTACGCGCGTCAGTATAGAGAGATAAAATGGTAATAAAGCATGCATGTGTGTATAAAAGGAATTTTTATTTATTTTGTTCGAAAGGTAAAGTAGGAACTTTTTATTCATATTGTTACATTGCAACTTACAGTGAAACAGGGGTTATTTAAAATGTTTTTAAATAAAAAACTAGGTTGCTCTTTTGAAGTGATAAAGCGTAATTATGTGGCTCAAAATAGGAAAAACGGTAAGAATAATTAGTTTGGTTTCTTGATTGATTTGTAATCGCTACGCCCGAATTTCCTACTAACACCGAACTTTCCTGCCAACACCCTTATCTCTCTACCAAATGTTTTTTAACGCTACTACCATCTTGGAGTTTTAGAATGGATAAAACATGCAAAATACAATTAAGCACCAAAATCTTGGTTTATCAGAGTTGACCAAATATGCAACGAGTTCACACTGGATTTGTGGTCATTGTCAGATAGTGCTTCATTTCGCAGGCTTCCAGCTAGCTCTGGGCCTTCAATTTGGAAATTCTCCAAAAGCTAGCAGAGAGTCCTCTCTTATCTCTCTCCCTCTTCCTCTCCCTCTCAATTCAATATCCACAACCTTCGTTTCAATTTTTGAATTACCAGAGGCATGGAAAATTTTTTTTTCCATTCTTCTATTTTTTTTTTTCAGTATTTTCAGTGTCATGTAAGTTCAAATAAAATTGTAGCAATCACATCTAACGAATATGTGATCTAATTGTGATTTTTTATTTTTATTAGTTTTATTTTTTTATTTTATTTATTTTTTGTTTAATGCAAAGATGGGATTTGCATCTAGATCATTATCCCCCCAAAAAATTAAAAAAAAATAAAAATTGATAACTTATTAACTTGCGGGGAATAAAAATGAGACAAATCAGTGAAATGAGGTGTACCACAAGAGATGAAGATTTTAAATGCAAGGTGAAGTACTCGCTTTTATTTGGTTAACAGACAATATAACTATATCTCTAGCTTAGGAGAAAAAATAAAAATAAAAAGAAAAAACACCTGTGCATTGACCTAACCACTTTGTTATGAATCTTGAGCGTTGCCTCATTGTAAATTGCGGTTTTGTTTTGTTTGTATCAATATCTACATTTTCCACGTCTTCATTTTCTCCCTTACAGTGCAAGGTCCACAAGTCTTTCATTTTTATTTTTATTTTTTAAAATTACCAAACGGCTGAAAATGTTAAAAAAAAAAAAAAATTCCCTTTTTTTCCCTCTTACTTTTTATTTCTTTTCCTTGTTTTTTGCTCCCATTTTTTTTTTTTTTCAATCTTTTCCCAAGCTGTTTCCAATATCAATTTAATAGTTTAGCTTGAAATAAGGAAGTACAGAAATACCATTGAAAGAAAGTGGAAATTTTGAAAGCCTCTTTTATCTCCCTGTAATTTCTATGGCAGATAGGTAAATATCAAGTGAAAAAATTGTAGCAATCAGATGAGATATTGCAATATTTGATCTTATTGTAATTTTTTTTTTGACGTAAAAATGAGATTTGCATCTAGATAGTTATCCCCAAAAAAAAAAAAAAAAAAAAAGGGGGATAACTAATTACTCATAATGAATAAAAATGAAAGAGAGATTAATAAAATGATGCAGAATAAGAGATTAATATTTTAAATACAGGTGAAAAGTTACATGGTGACAATCTTACTGACTTTTATTTGGATAACATGTAACATGATTATTTAATTATATAAACACAATAATAAAGAAGAACAAAAAAGGTTAAGGGCGCATTTTATCATGGATAGATCTTGCAAATGTAAATGCAAATTATTCAGGCACTCATTTTAGTGATCCATCGTACTGTACGTTTCCACCAAGGATCACGATGAATGTTTTTTATTGTCACATCGTAAATTGCGTATTTTAAGGGCACATCCTGTCGAAGAAGAAATACACATGGTCAGCACGGTGTCAAACATCAATATTATCTAAATTATTTATGACCTTTGTTCTTTTTATTTATTTATTTAATTTTACATTAATACCCCTTAAAATGGTAGTGCAGTTATATTCCCTTAATTCTTTTTAAAGAGTTATTAGCTAGTTCTGTTAGAACTTGAATTATATAAATTTATAATAGTATTTTGGTTTTTGAATTTTTTTTTTCTTTTGACACTTTGGTTTTAAACTTCAAATTTTGATCTTTAAATTATTTTTTTATCTACTTTTAACATTTTTCAGTACAACGTGTGAAAATCTTGTGGTGTTTTGATATTGCTCTTTTTTTTTCTTTTTTTTTTTCCCTGTTACAGTAAGTATATTGCATGTGCTTTAAAAGTGCTACAACAAAAGTGCATTAAAAAATGAAATTCATCTATAAGTGTTTTTTAGGGACTAGCAGAGCCCACAATCCTTCTTGAAAACAATGTATGTTTTATTAACAAAATTCATCTCTAAGACCTAATTTTTTGTTCATATTAGTTAAAGATTTTTTGTAACACCCTGTTCTGAAATACGATGGAAATTTTTCAATTTTGACCGAGGTTGACTGTTGACCGAAAGCATCAAAAGTTGACTTTTTGACTCGAATGGAATTCTAGGTTGACTGAGATACCGTTACGAAGTACACATTGGCACGAGTTCGTAGACTAGTAGCACGTTGAAAAGAGCTACGGTTTGAAAGTTATGGGCAAGACAAGTTGAGGTCCAAACTGTCCAAGGGTGCCCAAGTTGACTTTTTATTTATGGGGAAATGAGCTTTGACTCATACATGGTTGTAAAGTGCTCGTCGATACGAGTCTGTAGACTAGCGGCACGTCTTATTTGGACATGTCGGTTGAAAGTTATGGACCTGTAGAGTTTTTCAAATACTGTATTATTTTAATATTATTTTTAAACGTGTAACAATGTGCCATGTGTGACTTAATAAATGTGACCATGTGTCACCATGGTGAGATGCCACATGTCAACTATGCTTAATACCATATTATTATATTATTGTTATTTTATATAATAATATTATTTAATTAATTTTAATTTATTTCTTTTTATTTCTTTTTCATTTCTTTTTTCTTTTTTTCTTTTCCCCCACGTGGGAAAAAAGGGCCACGGGCCCCTCTTTTCTTTCTTCTTCTTCTTCCTTCTTCTCCTTCTTTCTTCATTTTTCTCCCTCCCGCTGATACATCTCTCTCCTTGCTGCACATTTTCCGGCCACCGGAACGACTCACGTGCCGGCCGACGTGAAACCCCGCAGCTGGGCGACACCGGCGGCCAAATCTTCGGCTGAATGGCCAGCGGATGCGCCAGGATCGACTTCCAACGCCGGCGATCGGTGTCTCACTGGTTTGCCCGTTTTCCGGCAGCCACCGGTCGTGCAACCGGTCCTTTCCTACTAATTTGGACCCTCTAATTCCGATTCTGAGCTCCAATTAACTCAACTCCCGTCGTTTTGCGAGATACGAAGAGATCAATACCGGCCGAAGCTTTCCTGCCAAATTCCGGCTACCGCTGGTTGAATTGAGCTCAATGGAGGTCGGTAATGTGATCCTCATCTCACAAGCTTTCCATAGACATATAATTTGTCAATTTTGGTTAACGTTTATGTTAGACCTCCCGGATACCGGGTATTATTTATCCGAATAAAATATTAATTTATTTGACTGTGTGTGAATTGTGTTCTAGAAGGACGTGTATGTCGTGGAATTGATCCCATGGAGGATTTTAGATTAATTGCGTGTTCCAGGTGAGTGACCCACCTTTAAAAATATTTTGGGGTAATTAATTATATTTATTTGGTGTTTAATTGATATTTGAAATTATGTTCATGTGGTGCAATTTAATTATAATTGTGGAAAATATTATTTTATAAGTACGTATATGTTTATTGATGCTAAACGGAATTTTGGGTTATTAAGAAATTCCCGATTATTATTTTATTGTGATTTAATTGTATTTATTACACATGAGTAAGGTATTTTCAATAATAAATCGTATGTGGTTTTAATCTTATTTTTGGGCATATTTGGTTTAAATATTTTAAGGAAATTATTTGTTTAATTGGTGGTTTAAATTTTATAATTATGCCCGTGGAATATTATTTGTTGGACTTCGTGTTACGAGAAAAATTATTTTTATATTGTTATCAATGATTTCGTACCGGGTCTGCTAAAGGAAAATGTAGGATAATGAAATTGAAAACTGGTATATTTCCCACGGTGATTTTTGGAAAATCGATACGGTAATAATTAATTAAATAATTGGTTTTAGACGCACTCATACAGTATTGGTGTTTTGGTTGTATATGTGGATTAGCGCGCAAGTTATTATGTCTCCCGTGAGTTGCCATTGAACCGAGGGCAGGCAAGTCTTATATATTGCGCATCAGCCGCCCCCCTCCGTGGCCGGGATGACGATTTCAGCAGCGGTACTATCGGGACGCCGAAGTACCGTATGCAAGTTTCTCTCTTTAATCTCCCCGCCAGTCGGTGCTCGGGACGTTGAGTATCGGAGGGCATCACTGGTATATGGTGTGGTGCGTCAAGTATAAATTTTCAGATAGAAATTTCAAATCCCAAAGTGTTTAAAAATTACTTATTATAATTTATTACATTTTATTTATATTTGGGATATTTATCTACTGTTTATTAAATTGTTTGATCCCTTGGTTTTCTGGAAATACGAATATCGGGTTTTGTGAAAATGTTTTAAAAGGGGAACATTTCCAACGGAGTGAATAGTGAGGGTTTTGAGAGAAAATATTACTTCAATTGTTATTATTATTTATTTATTTAATTGTTGATATTAATTAAATTCCTTTATTTGTTATATTATTAATATGAAACGTGTTCAGTAGATAGGGTCACTCATTGAGATGATTAGCATCTCATATTTTTAAATTTCGTTCCCCTAGGTCCAGGTTGGGAGACGTTGATCGTCCGGGTCGAGTCGACGTCTCAATTCATTGCCAAAAGTCCAAGAAGTATTTCTTTCCTTTTTCCTCTTCATCTTGTATTGCTTCTTTATCTGTTATTGTATTAATTCCACATTTATTTGTATAATGCTCTGCATACTGTATTGGACACATTTTATTAAATACTGCATTGATTCCTTGTTATTCATTTGGAGTGCTGTAATTTGTGGAATCAAATTGTAGTAATGTGGGAGGAATAAGGGGATGTTTATAGAAGTGTGTTTTCAGTGCAGGAAATTTGTGGTAAGTCCAACCCTTAGGGGAGGTTCTGCCGGATTTTCCAGTTAAGGGTCCGGTAGGATTTCCCTGGGATCAGGGCTTGTCTAGGGTTCCGGTGAGGAATTCTGGACGGGTCCTGACACTTTTTTAATTAAAAAAAAAAACTTAATAATGCTACAAAGGTCAATTTTGTTTACTAATTTATTCACAAATTTTTTTAGACACATGCTAATTTATTTACTAATTAATATGATAAATAACATCATATATTAGTATTTTAAAATTAATATAAACTAAATATTTAAATAAATCAGCAAAATTCAATCACGAAATTGATATTTTAAATACTTGGTAAATAAAATTGGGACACGGTCTTCTGTCCCCCGATGAGAAATAGACACTTCATTCAAAATTTTTTCAGAAAATAGAATACTCACTTCGGCTCTCTCTTTCTCCGTTTCCTGTGTTTCCTCATAATATTTTACTTCAACTCCGATTACTCAAAGCTTAATCTGCAAACTTTATGTCATCCTTTTTTTTTTTTCCTTTTTTTGTTGTTGTTGTTTCACAAGTGAATTTCACCATACCCGTGATTTCTTCTTCTTCCTTGTTTTTATTTTATTATGGATAATCACACTCATGGTTAATAGCTAAAATCTTCTTCTTCTTCATTTTTTTTTTTTTTTCAAATTATGATTATACTTATGGCTAAAAACTAAAAACTAAAATTAATTGCATACTTTTGGGGCATTTGGTGGCATGACCTTCACGATTAAACCACTAATCTCATTGATGGGTTTCTTTCCTCTTCATTTTTCTTTCTTTCGTATTCTGGTTGTGGGTTTTCAGATTTTATTTTGTATATGGCTGCTCTTAGGAGCCATTCGTGAGATGGTCGATGATTTAAGAGTGCTGAAATCAACAAATTCTCTTTCTAGACTATTTAACTGTTGAAGTAAAATGCAACAGAGGAGAGGAAGACATGGAACAAGCAGACGGGAAAAATAGAAGAGAAACCAATGGCAATTAACTTCTGTTTCCTTCAAAATTTTAGATGATGTCCATAAAGGATGATATTATGTTTCTAAAAGATATGCCAACACATACGTAAGCTTTAGATTTAATTGTCCCATTAAAAGTTTTGTTGATAAGATAACTTGATATAATATTATTTATATTATTTTAATAAGAATATATTTTATCCATTTTGACAATACGAATAAGATTGAAAAACAAAAACAAACATGAATCACCACCAAAAACAAGCAGAAAAGATCCTTACAAGCTAAACTTAATTAGAAATATGAAATTATGCTTTAATCCGGTAATCAAACATATCATTTGTTAAACTGAAATTATAACCTGACCTGATGATCGGCAAGATCTGGAGGTACAATAATTAGTCTTCTTCCTTGACTCTTCATGCCTTTAATGCCTTGACGCAAACCTGCAGAATTCAAACCCTTTTAACTCCTTGGTTCGGCGAGTATTTTAAATGCGCACGTGGATTATGATGTATATAGTACACAAATTGGAAAAAGGCTTGCTGTATATATGACAAAGTTATTTATTTAGCAGTGGGTCAACTCAAAAATAAGTTTATAGTGATTCTTTCTGTCCAACGGTAACATTTATGTGTTCATCTATTTTTTCCTTTCAACGAAAATTGTATTTTTGATAAGGATTTTTTTTTTCTTAGTTTGAAAGTAGATGATTGTTTATATTTTTGATTTGATAAAAAAATTTTAGTAATTCACATAGTCATTGATTTGATAAAAAAATTTTAGTAATTCACATAGTCATTGAGAATGTTTTTAGATGGAAGAGTTATTGTATACATAAACAGAAAATGAAACCTAATTTAAAATTGTATTGGTTTTTAATTTTATTGTTATTATTTTTTTACCTTTTTAATATTTGTAGTTAATTAATATACTTAATAAGTTTTAACTACTATCAACAAATAATAACAAATAATTAATATAAGAAAATTATATACAATTTAAAAGAAAAAACAAAAACAAAAATAAATGAATTTATTATCAAACAAGTATTGCCACATCAATATTATATATGATAAAGTACACTAAATAGTCCACAAAATCAAAATTGTATATATATAATATTAGAAATTGATATGTCAAATGTTGAGAGTGTGCCATCTAAACTAATGAATTAATACTAAACCTCTTACTTCAGCGAAACATAATACTAAATCTCTAATTAGACAAGCAAAACTCACAACTTTTGCCATATTACTAAAGGTTCAATACATAATGGAAACTATGCTACCAACATATCAAAGTTTTCTCTGTACATAACTATATAGTTTTGGTCTCAAGAAACATATTAAATTCTGCTTTTACCTGTACCAAGGTTCTCTAACGTGATCTCCTTTTGATCTTCTCCATGTATGTAGTTCTTTTCCTCATCAAAGAGTGTATAGTCTATATCAAACTGCAAGTACACGGTTACAATTAATTACAGTTACAAAATCAAGGAAATTTCTATGGTTCGGAATAATTAATTATTAAGATGGTATACTTTGCCAATTGTTATGTATATCTATATATGCTTCTCGTTTTGCTCATTAACTTCCTTCTGTATTAAATATAATAAAATTCTAATAAGAAAATCCTCAATATTTTAAATTGAAGATAAATAGACCTCATTATTAAAGTGTTTTAAGTTTGATAAATGATTATATGTCACATCAAATATAAAAGGTTTTAAGTGATTAAATTTACTTATTTAAGTTAAAAAAAAAATATATATATATATATATATATATAATTTTATTCCCTATGCTCTTCAATTTCCATGTAGGTAATATGTCACTCAAACAGGACTGATAATGATTTTAAAATGGATTACATAAGATGGCGTTGCCTAGTAGAATATACAATATATATATATATATACACATATATTTATCTATATATATTATGAAAATGAACAAACCTTGTGACCCATTTCAATAGCCTTTTCATCTTTGCCTTTTACAATATCTTTGTACATGACACCATGTCCAAGTGAAGTATAATCACCGCTATTTGTAATTTTGTGAGAACCTGGATATATTTCCAGCATAACAATATTACTCGCATGCATGCATTTCACGCAAAAGGTGTATAATCAATTAATGCAACAACTTTACTTTCACAAATTACCTGTTCCACTAAATTTTGGGAAGTTAACAGATACCACGTAGTCCACGTTGTTATGTTTGTAACCGTACTCCGGTAGATTAGATTTCATCTGGGAACTGCCCACATGAAAAACAATTAGACTAGATTGGAAAACTAAAAAGCCATAAACAACATTGGGAAACTATATGTATATATTATGACCAAAGAATATTAATTCTGATCACCAACGCAATCAGATTATATAAATAAATAGATATTACCTGTGGAAGCTTCTATGCTTTAGCTGCCAATTGGAAGTCTCTTGCCTGGTAAAAGCTACACCAAGAAGGCTAGTTTTGTCTGTCGGAAAATTCATTGTCGTTAATTCCTTTTAATCATGCTTAATTAAAATGCAGACGAGAGGTAAAAGAGATGAGAGTACAAGGATAAGGAAACGACTGGTTCAAAGTGAGAGATGATGCAGAGAATTTGGTTGACACGGTCGCGAGAGACTTAATCTTCCAGGCATAATGATGTCTGGCCCAGCTATTGGACGAAGCGAGGGGAGCGATGTAGAGAAACGATGTCTTGGTGGTGCGAGAGTGTGCAGTGCTCATGATCACCATGGCTTCTCTGAGTTTTTTTTTTTTTTTTTTTTTTTTTTTGTGTTGACAGGCTTCTATGAGGTTTAATTTGCTGATAATGCTCGGCTATGGGTGAGAATTTAAATTTATCAGGATCTTCTTCTCATTTATAATTTATCTTAGCTTTTGAGAGTCACATGTGTCAATTTAATAAATATATGATATTAAAATATTGATTGATTAGATTATTAAGTAACGTTGGTTGGACGAAGTAGGTTAGTTGTAATAATTGAGTACTTCTATCTTTTAAATAGTTTGTAAATTAAATAATTTATTAAAAAAAATTAATTTTGGTTGAGTTGGGATGTTTGTAACATTTTTATCAACTCTATTATCTTATTTGTTATGGGCTTAATCAAAATACATTTATTTTTATAAAAAAGCACAGTTATTGTTTGCCAATTACATGGCAGATGGTAGTTTAGCTTTTAAATGTTGACCAATCAATATTTACCACATGTGCACTGAGGAATATATTAAAATTTAAATGTTAACTAAGGATTATAAATTTACTTTTCCATGGTAGTTCTTTTCACCACTGGTCGCCACACCTCAAATTTTCCTATTTTTTATCTGTTATATTAATATTTTTTGTTTTTATTTTTTTGCTTGAAATATATTTTTTTATTGTTACTATTAATATTTTTTATTGTTATACATTTACTAGTTTGCCCGTTAAGATTGACCATGCCCCTCTGCCCTTTCACTTCCAAGTACTGTAACTTTCGATTATATATGCTCATTATAATATTTATTCAGCTACTATTTTTTTTAAATTAAAGAAATGTTGACTTGTCAGTTCTTTAATTTTATTTGCACTTTTTTTTTTCTAAATTCCGATTTACTTTAGTTTATTACTCTTAACAGAAGCCTTTTTTTTTTTTTTTTTGGTTTCCTTTCAAGAATTATTTTTAATTTTCTTTTTCTTAAAGATTTAACTAATTTATTATGATTGCCAAATCCTATTAGCCAAAAGCATTGAAATTAGTTTTTCCTAAACATTTTTTGAAGATATAATTTTTCTTTTTTATATTTAATCATACTCAGTTCAAAGGATCTTCTAATTATTTGGGCTATGATATAATAAAAGATTATGCATCTTATATATTTGTATCTCCCCAAAATAAAAATTAGGGAATAATCTACTAATATTTTATAATGCCCCCCCCCCCCCCCCTCAAAAATTTTCTGGCTCCACCATTACTTTTTACATTTTTATTTTATTTTCATATGGTCGCATTTTGTGAAATGTCAAAAATATTCAAATCTTTCTTTTTCACTCTATTTACATTTTTATTTCAAACTCTAATATTTCTTGAGTCAACCGTAGAACAACTTTAATGACAAATACTGTTTTGCTATTGTCATGTTAAAGTTTGGCATTGACATAAACTCTCTAATAGTAAATATCAATATCAAAGCCCAAAAAAAAAAAACAAAAGTTCAATCTTTAATACCTTTTTTTTTTTTTTTGGTTCTTTTTTAATGTGAATGGCCCCAAAGGAGATGGAAAAAACTATTAGATTCTCTAAGAAAAAAAGGTTTTTCTTTTCAAAATTTTTAACAACTGCAACAAGATTTTTTTAAAAATTAATGCAATTCTTTCGGGTAATATATATTTTTGCTTATATTTTTAGTACATTCTTAAATAATTTTATTCCATCCCACAAAGAACATTTTTCAAACTTTTATAGTCTATCCAATCCTTAAAAAAGAAATAAAAATAAAATAAACTTTTTTAGTCTACCCTCACAATTTTTTTGAGCTATTTTTGTAAATAAAAAACTTTTAAAAATTCATCTTTGAGGATATATTTATAAAGGTCAATCTTCATAAAAAAGAGGAAAAATAACAAATGAACATAAAAGTTGAAACACTAAATCATGACACTATATTTATTATATATCACATGTGTTATTAGATCCACAAAAATTTAAGTGAAGTTATAAGGAACGATCGTTATCCTTAATTATAATGGATTGAGGCCTACATTTAATGTGGTAGGCCTTTCCTGCCAAATAATCTTCCCTTACAAATAAACAAATAATATGAAATATGCATGCCAATCTTGTGTTGGCGATAGTGTCATATCCTACCAAATGATATTTAACAATTCAACCAAACTTTTAACTTTTTAATTGGGATCCTATACCAGCGAAGTAAGACAAATAATGTACATTGATATATGCGCCTTGACTTTTTTAGATATTGTTTGATAACGAAATTATTTTTGGTTATTTTTATTTTTGTTTTATTTGTTTAGGATATATATTTTTTCAAAATGATAGTTGAAAAAAAAAGCATACAAAAAATATATACAAACTTGAACATAGTTTGAAAATAAAATTTTTTGTTTTCTTCTTCAATTTGTAATTAAATAAGAATATCTGATTTATCATTCGAATAAAATATCAATCTACAAAGTTTAAGTAAGGAAGAAAAAACTGGAAAAAAAAATACGCATTTAAATCTGTTGAGTGATATAATCATATTAAAGAAAAAAGAACATCCAAGACGGTCCAATTGGTTTGGACCCACTCATTAAATTCAAGAAGTTATGAGAGAGAGAAAGTAATAAAGTTCATCTATGTAGGTTTCGATTGTAGGAGAGAAAGCCATCAAATATATATATATATATATATAAATAATATTTTAAAAGGGAAAACCATCAAATAATTACGAATGAAAAAAAAAATATTTCTTTAGTTGAAATGCCAGCTTTATCTTTTTTGTGAAGCTTATAATTAATTACAATTGAATAGCTCTTTCCTTTTATTAATATTTCATATATATATATTACTTCCCACAAATTTAAAGGTGATTCTAATAAATTTGTTAAGTCTATTATTATTTATATATATGTATATCCAACGAAGGAGGTGAAAAAATTGTGAAAAAAGAGCGCTAAAATATGGAATAAAAATGAATAGTTGATATTTTATGTGGTATGAATGTATAATATAGTGAAAAGCAATTTAAAAATTATTCTCCGATGGTACTATGTAAAAATACTATTAGTCAATTACATGTTTTATTTATTTTTTTAAAAAACCTTTTAAAGAAAATTCATAATATTAGAATAGATATTCATCTTAACAATACCTGTAATATTCCGACCCAAAGTACAATGAAAATTTTCCAACTTTAACCGTTGATTGTTGACTTTGACCGTTGACCGTTGACCCAAGGGGTCAAAAGTTGACTTTTTGACTTGGATGGAATTCTAGGTTGACTGAGGTACCGTTACGAAGTACACGTTGGCACGAGTTCGTAGACTAGTAGCACGTCGAAAACGGAGCTACGGTTTGAATGTTATAGGCAAAACAAGTTGAGATTCAAACTGTCCAAAAGGTGCCGGGAGTTGATTTTTAATTGTTGTAGAATTTTGCTTTGACTTCTATATGGTTGTAAAGTGCTCGGCGATACGAGTTCATAGACTAACGGCACGCTTAAATTGGACATCTGGTTAAGAAGTTATGGAAATGGGAAGTTTTCTGAGTACCATAATATTTTAATATATCTTGCTTAAGTGAACAGTGATGCCACGTGTCGACATCTGAGAGGTCCACGTGGGTGAACAGTGTCACCCACGGTGGCTTTTATTTTGGCAAAACGGGCGGGCCGGTGGGGAAAGGAGAGAGAGAGAGAGAGTGAGAGAGCTAGAGAGAGAAATGACCGACCATCGCCACTTAACCGTCTTCCGGTCACCCTTTCCCCACACACGCCACCCACTGCCTCCACCTCCTCAATTCCGATCGGCCACCCAAATCTCATGGCCAACCGGCAGGTAACGCGTTGGGATCGGAGTGTTTTCCTGCGACGGCGATTTTTCCCCTCCACCACCGGCCATCGCCATTTGACCCATTTCCGGCCATTTTCAGGCCACATGCGCCAACCACCCCTCACCACCTCCTCATTTTCGGCTAGCCCACCAAATTTCACGGCCAACGACGCGCCCGGATCGGGGCTTTTTCCGGCGGCGGCGCTGCCACCTTCAAACCCAGATCTCTTCGCCGTCCGGCCTCCGTTTGTCTCACCGTCGATCCCGTTGGAACCCTCTCCCCTCGATCTACAAAACTCCCAAAAATCTCGGCCAACAGCCACTGGAGGGGCCACCGGCGGCGACGGTTTCTGGTGGGATTCAGTGGCTCGCCGGAAAATCCAGTTCCGATGAGTACCCAGTTGCCGGTCCCTTCCCACTAATTCCGACCCCTTGAATCCAAATCCGGTGTCATTTTCATCCAATTCGTGACGGTTTGAGAGAATCGAAGAGTTGAATCTCGAAAGCTTTCCGGAAAGATTCCGGCCACCTCGGGTCCGATCTCCGGGAAGTAAGACCGGATTCGTAATCCTCGTCACTCAAGCTTCGATTCGGTATATTACTCGTCAATTTTGGTTAACGTTTGTGTTTAACCCCCCGGGTACCGGGTATTATATATCCGAATAAAATATTAATTTATTTGAGATGTGTAATGTTGTTGTTCTATGAGCACGGATGAGTCGTAGAATTGATCCCATGGAGGATCTTGGATTAATTGCGTGCTCCAGGTGCTTGATCCACCTTTAAAACTATTTTGGGATGATTAATTATGTTTATTTTGTGTTAATTTGATATCTAGAATTTTGCTCATGTGGTGGAATTTAAAAATAATTGTGGGAAAAATATTATTTTATATATATATATATATACCCATTGATGCTAAACGAAATTTTGGGTTACTAAGAATTTTCCAATTATTACTATTGTGATTTAATTGTATTTATTACGCATGAGCAAGGTATTTTCATTAATTAATTGTATATGGATTTTAATGTTATTTTTGGGCACGATTGGTTTAAATATTTTAAGGAAATTATTGGTTTAAATTGGTGGTTCCAAATTTCACAATTATGCCCGTGGAACATTATTTGATGGACTTTGTGATACGAGAAAAATTATTTGTATATTGATATCGATGGTTTTGTACCGGAAATGTTAAAGAAAACGTGGGAGGTTGAGTTCGAAAAATGGTATAATTCCCACGGTAAATTTTTTGAAAATTTGATTACTTATTTTAGACGCACTCATACAATATTGGTGTTGTGGCTGTATACGTGGATTAGCGCGTAAGTTATTATATCTCCCGTGAGTTGCCATTGGACCGAAGGCAGGCAAGTTTGATATTGGCCATAGCCGCCCCCCTTCGTGGCCGGGATGATGGTTTTAGCAGCAGCGCTGTCGGGACGCCGAAGTGCCGTATGCAAGTTTCTCTCTTTAACCTTCCCGCCAGTCGGTGCTCGGGACGCTGGGTATCGGAGGGCATCACTGGTATATGGTGTGGTGCGTCAAGTATAAATTTTCAGATAGAATTTCAAACCCTAAAGTGTTCTAAAATTATTTATTATATTTTATTACATTTTATTTATATTTGAATTATTTAATTATTATTTATTAAATTAAAGATTCCTTGATTTTTGGGCATAAGAATAATCAGGTTTTGCAAAAATGTTTTAAAGGGGAACATTTCCAACGGAGTGAATAGTGAAGGTTTTGAGGGGAAATTATTACTTTCAAATGTTTATTATTAATTATTTATTTAACTGTTTGGTATTGATTAATTAGATCCCTTTATTTGTTATGTTATTCATATTAAAAGTGTACAGTAGATAGGATCACTCACTGAGATGATTAGTATCTCATATTTTTAAATTCCGTTCTCCTAGGTCCAGGTTGGGAGACGTTGATCGTTCGGGGCGAGCCCAACGTCTTAGTTCATTACCGAAAGTCCAAGGAGCATTTTCTTCTTTTTTTCCTCTTCATTTTGTATTACTTCCTTATCTATAATTGTATTAATTCCACATTTATTTGTATAATGCTCTGTATACTGTATTGCATGCATTTTAGTAAATACTGCATTAATTCCCTGTTATTCTTTTGGAGTGCTGCAAATTGTGGAATTATATTGTATTATTGTGGGAGGAATAAGGGGATGTATATAAAAGTGTGTTTTCAGTGCAGAAAATTTGTGGTAAGTCCAACCCTTAGGGGAGGTTCTGTGTAACACTCCGTCCCAAATCATACCGGAATCCGTGCACATTGACCAGGGGGTCAAAAGTTGACTTTTGTTCCAGTTGGAATTTCTAGTTGACCAGGGTACCGTGGCGAAGTGCATGATGCCCCGAGTTCGTAGACTAGTAGCACGTCGAAAACGGAGCCACGGTTTGAAAGTTATGGGCAAAACAAATCGAGGTGCAAACAGTCCAAAAGGTGCCCGGAGTTGACTTTTTCTTATTGTGTAATTTTGTTTTGACTCTTATATGGTTGTAAAGTACTCGTCGATACAAGTTCATAAACTAGCGGCACGCTTAAATCAGACATTTGGTTAAAAAGTTATGGACATTTGAAGTTTGCCGGATACCGTAATATTTTATTATATCTGGCTTAAGTGCACAATAACTCCATGTGTCATCACCTGATTGGTCCACGTGGATGAACAGTGTCACCACGGTGGCTTTTATTTAACAAAAATCTCGGGGAAGAGAGAGAAAGAGAGAGAGAGAGAGAGAGAGAAACCGACCGGCCGCCGGATTCCGACAAATTTTCTAGTCGATTCTCGTTACACGCGCTGGCCAGATGGAAGCCTCTCCCCATTTCCGGCCAAACCTTAAAATCTCACGGCCATTGGTCGCCGGACACGCCCGGATCGAGGTGGCGAAGCTCGACAGCGATTTTTTCCCTCCACCGCCGTTTGCCCTGTTTCCGGCCATTTTCAGGCCACACGCACCAGAAACCCCTCACCACCTCCTTATGTCCAGGCTACCCACCAAATTTCACGGCCACTGGACCTCCAACGTGCCGGGATCGGAGCATTTTCCGGCGAGGGGTCGAAAATATTCAAACCCCGATTTCTCCGCCGTCCGGCCTCCGTTTGCCTCACTACCGGTCCCGTTGGAATCCTCTCCCCTCGATCTACAAAATCACCAAAAATCTCAGCCAACGGCCACTGCACGTGCTGCCACCAGCGACGGTTGTCGGTGACCGCGGTGGCTCGCCGGAAGTTACTGTTCCGGTGAGTACCCAGTTGCATCGCCGGTCCTTGTCCATTGTGTCCGACCTCCTGAACCCGAATCCGCGATGGTTTGGGAGAATTGAGGAGTCGAAACCCGAAAGCTTTCAGGCGAGATTCCGGCCACCTCGGGTCTGATATTCGGAAAGTAAGACCGAATCCATGATCCTCATCACTCAAGCTTCGATTCGTTATATAACTCATAACTTTTAGTTGTCGTTTGTGTTCGCTCCCGGTGATACGAACCTAGGACGACCTGCTCCTAAACCCGTATTATATTAGCCCGGATCTTAATTAAGTTCAAGTTCTAATGGAATGGACCTCAACCCCTAACCAACCTGTGGTTAGAAACCTTTGTATAATGTAGACGCCACAATAGGGGATGGAAAACCTATTGATAAGTCAAGCTAAAACAACCAATTCTCTAATGGTGTTTTAGGTGTTCTCAAAGAACAAAGAGATAATTAATCTCACAAGTAATTTCTCAATCAAATCAAAGTTGTATTCTTATTGAAAAATAAGCATTTAAATAGGATACAAAGCCACAAAATAAAACCCTAGAACATAAAGAAAAAACCAGCCACACACATAAAGAAACCTAGTTGGCCGAAACTATACTTCCTTTCCTAATCTAAGTTTGATTAATTAATTCCTTTATATTAAATTAGGAATTAATTAATTTACAATGAAAAGAATAAAATAAAAACCTTCCTAAAGTTATTTGTCCAGAAAATAAATAAATAAAAGCCAAAAAGTAATGGTAGCTTCCTAAAACAAAAAGTAAAAACAAATTAGGAAACTAAAAATGCTAGCCTTTGATCAAGTTGACTTGATCAATCTTTGACCTCTTTGAGTTTCAAATCAGCTTCTAGATTCTTTTTAGGATGCCAAATAAGCTGAATATGAAGTCCCACACGTTGCCCATGCTTGGAAAAATAAGAAAAGGCTAATACAGTAAAATACAGTAAAGCCAGCAAGCAATACAGCAAATTCGGCCAAATTGTTGATGCTGTCCGTACAAGCCCTTTTTGATTGCATTTGAGGCTGTTTTAACTTGATTCCATGACCTCTTAGGCATATGTATTGAACCCATAAAGCATTGGAACCATTTCATGCTTCCCGGACTCCAAAAATGTACCAAAACCGTCACCCGGGTCCGTATCGGCTTCCACCACTTGGATGCTTAGAATAGGCTTTGTATCTTCAAGTATGGACAAGCTCTGTTGAGATTGATTACCTCCTGTATAAATACACCCAGGTTGTCCTTAAATCTCTTAATTTGAGCTCTTATGATTGGCCTAGTCTTCATCCATGTCGACTCAGCACCACAGCGGGTTATCGGTGGAGCGGGCTCGGGCGGAATCACATCACCCGGGTACCCAATTGGGAGTTACCCGAATAAAATATTAATATATTTGGTTGGTATACTGTGGATGTTTTAGGTGCGCGTACGAGTAGTGGAGTTGATCCTGCGGAGGATCTTAGCTGATTTACGCGTTTAAGGTGAGTGACCCACCTTTAAAAATATTTTGGGCAATTAATTATGTTTAATTGGTGTTTAATTGGTATTTAAATTATGCTCATGTGGTACAATTTAATTATGGTTTTATTGTGATTTAATTTATTTATTATGCATGAGCAAAGTATATTTCGGTAATAATCATACGTGGTTTAACTATTATTTTTGGGCATAATTGGTTTAAATATTTTATGAAAATATTTGTTTAAATTGGTGGTTTAATTTTATAATTATGCCCACGGTATTTTATTTGTTGAACATTGTATTACGAGAAAAATTATGGTTTATTTGTTATCGATGTTTTCGTACCGGTTTGTTAAATAAAAATATGTGGGATGGTAAGTGTGAATATTTAATATATTTCCCAGGGTAATTTTGGAAAACGGTACGGTTGGTTTAATAATTATTTTAGACGCACTCATACAGTATTGGTGTTCTGGTGTATGTACACGTGGTTTAGCGCGCAAGTATTATGTGGTTTAGCGCGCAAGTATTATGTCTCCCGTGGTTGCCATTGGACCGTGGGCAGGCAAGTTTGATATTGGCCACAGCCGCCCCCCTCCTTGGCCGGGATGACGGTTTCAGCAGCGGTACTGTCGGGACACCGAAGTGCCGTTTGCAAGTTTCTCTCTTTAATCTCCCCGCCAGTCGGTGCTCAGGACGCTGGGTATCGGAGGGCATCACCGGTATATGGTGTGGTGCGTCAAGTGTAAATTTTCAGATAAAGTTTCAAACCCCAAAGGTGTTCAAAAAAATTATTTATTATAATTTATTACATTTTATTTATATTGGGGTATTTATTTATTTATTGTTTATCAAATGGTTTGATCCCTTGGTTTTCGGGAAGTACGAATATCGGATTTTGTGAAACTGTTTTAAAAAAGGGAACATTTCCAACGGAGTGATTGGTGAGAGTTTTGAAGGAAATTATTATTTCCAACTGTTATTATTATTTATTTATTAATTGTTGGTATTAATTCAATTCCCTTATTTGTTATAATATTATTATTATTATCATTAAAAGTGTTCAGTAGTTAGGGTCACTCATTGAGATGATTAGCATCTCACGTTTTTAAGTTCCGTTCCCTTAGGTGCAAGGGGTGGTAGACGTTCTTCCAGGGCGAACCAGTTCTCCGTCGCTATCGTGTTTCGAGAAGTACTTTTGTACTCATTCATTTCAGTTGTATTATTTCTTTCATCTTTGTTGTATTCCTGTTGAGTAGCACTTCATAAAGCTCTGTATACTATTTGGACACTTATGTTTTATTTATGCACTGGGCTGCTGTTATTGTTGTGAAGTGCTGTAAATTTGTGGAATCAATTTGTAGTTTTGCGGGAGGAATAAGGGGATGAGTATAGAAGTGTGTTTTCAGTGCAGGTAATTTTTGGTAAGTCCTACCCTTAGGGGAGGTGTAGCCGGATTTTCCGTTGGAAGGTTCGGTGGTATTTCCCTGGGATCAGGGCTTGTCTAGGGTTCCGAAAAGGAATTCTGGACGGGTCTTGACAGTTGGTATCAGAGAATAGGTTCTTGTAATCCTAAGGGACTGTGCATTGCTGTACAGCCCATCCGTAAATTTCTTCCTTTGTAATCGTGCTTAAGTGTCCCTGTTTCTAAACTCTTGTTTGTTCCTCAGAATTTGCTACGATGAGTAGGCGGGACACATGTAGAACTCGAGAACGCTCGGCTGAGAGTTCAGGGAGTAGATCGAGCTTTAGAAATCTGGTCTCTCAGCTAACTCGAGCCTTAGGAGGTTCAAGCTCTAGTAATCGATCCGTGGATCAGGCTTGACGTTTAGGAGCCATGAATTTTGATGGAAGCCAAGGCCCAGCTGCAGCCATGAATTGGCTATCCAACATGGAGAAAGTCTTAGAAGAGGGGATGCAGTGCCCCGACGAGGATATGGTGAGGATTTCTAGTTTCATGTTAGAAGGAGACACTCGGAAATGGTGGCAAATAGAAAAGACTCGCAGAAGGCATACGTGGGATCAGTTTAAGGTTGCCTTCTCTACTGAGTATTGTCCTCCTACCTACCGTGAGGCAAGAAGGAGAGAGTTCGAGGAACTGCGACAGGGGAACATGACAGTGTCCGAGTACGAGAGAAGATTTCGGGAACTATCAGAATTCTGCATGCACATGATTCCCGACGATCATGCGAAGAAGGTGAGGTTCATAGACGGCTTGAACGAGAACATAGCCTTCACCCTTTCTGGATCAGTACATCCCAATTATCAGCCCGCCAGGGATGCAGCGCTCGAGCTAGAGAGACAGGCGGAGATGCACAGACCCTCGAGGTGCAGATCATTCGAAGGTTCATATAGTGGGGTACCTCGACAGGGGGCAGCTAAGAAAAGCCATAGTTCAGGCTCAGATAGTGATGGGTTAAGCCCACGAGGCAGTGTGCTAGGAGCAGGTCGACGAGCACAGCATACTGGTGTATTTCCACGTCAAAGTTCCCAGGGGAGTCAGGCAGTAGGAGCTTCTTCGGGATCAGCCTAACCGTCTGCAGGATTGAGTCGAGGTAAAGGAAGGAAATCCCAGCAGACAGGTCAAGGTCGGGTGTTTGCTATGACGCAGCAGGAAGCCAGGACTACGCCTGACGTTATCATAGGTACTTTGAATATTTTTGGTAATGACGCACGTGTGCTTATAGATCCGGGAGCAACACATTCGTTTATCTCAAGAGAATTTGTCATTCGGGTCGGTATGACCCCTACTCCTTTAGAATGTCTGCTAGAAATAGCCATTCCTGCAGGAGAATCCTTGTGGCCTAGCCAGTTAATCAAGGAATGTTTCTTCTGCATCGAAGATCAAGTGATGGAAGCGGACTTGATCCTGTTGGATCTATCCGGACTTGATGTAATTTTGGGCATGGATTGGTTGGCAAGGAACCATGCATCTGTAGATTGCTTTAGCAAAGAAGTTACATTCAGGAGGCCAGGGTTGCCAGAAGTGGTATTCCGTGGAGAAGTTGGAAGGCCCTTGTCGAGGTTGATATCTACCCTTACCGCTAAGAAGCTACTGAATAAAGGTTGCCAAGGGTATTTGGCTCATGTGATAGATACCCGAGTAAGTGGGGTCAGGTTGGAAGACATGCCCGTTGTGCGGGATTTTCCAGATGTGTTTCCTGAAGAGTTACCAGGATTGCCTTCGGAAAGGAAAGTCGACTTTCCCATTGAATTAATTCCGGGTACTGTGCCCATTTCTCTACCACCGTATCGGATGGCTCCAGCGGAGCTAAGGGAGCTAAAGGTCCAATTGCAAGATTTGGTAGATAAGGGGTTTATTAGACCAAGTATATCACCGTGGGGAGCTCCAGTTTTGGTTGTAAAGAAGAAGGATGGTAGTCTAAGACTGTGCATCGACTACCGACAACTTAATAAGGTCACCATCCCTAATCACTATCCGTTGCGAAGAATAGATGATCTCTTTGACCAACTCCAGGGTGCCAAAGTGTTCTCCAAGATCGACTTGAGGTCTGGATACCATCAGTTAAGGATCCGAGAGTCGGACATTCCCAAGACTGCCTTTAGGACGAGGTACGGACATTATGAATTCCTAGTGATGTCGTTCGGACTCACCAATGCCCCAGCAGCTTTTATGGATTTGATGAATAGGGTGTTTCGTTCGTACTTGGATCGTTTTGTCATTGTATTCATAGATGACATCCTAATCTATTCAAGGAGCCAAGAAGAGCACGTGAGACATTTGAAGAGAGTGCTCCAAACTCTAACGCAGCATCAGCTATATGCTAAGTTCGACAAGTGTGAATTCTGGTTGAATCAAGTGGGTTTTCTCGGATATGTCGTGTCAGTTGAAGGCATCTATGTGGACCCCGATAAGGTGAAGGCAGTGTTGAATTGGGAGCGCCCTACCACTGTGAGGAAAGTATGAAGTTTTCTTGGATTAGTGGGATACTACCGTCGTTTTATAGAAGGGTTTTCGAAAATTGCTGGACCGCTTCATAACTTAACCCAGAAGAAGGCTGAATTTAGTTGGACGGACAGGTGTGAACAGAGTTTTCAGGATTTGAAGCAAAGATTAACATCTGTGCCTGTCTTAACTTTACCTGATGGGAATGAAGGTTTTGAAGTCTATTGTGATGCATCCCATCAAGGGTTGGGTTGCGTGCTAATGCAGAATCAAAGGGTGGTAGCGTACGCATCACGGCAATTGAAGCAGCACGAACAGAATTACCCCACGCATGACTTAGAATTGGTGGCAGTAGTCTTTGCTTTAAAGAAGTGGAGACACTACTTGTATGGGGCCACATGCCAAATTTATACCGACCACAAAAGCCTCAAGTACATTTTCACTCAGAAGGAGTTAAATATGAGGCAAAGGAGATGGATGGAGTTGTTGAAGGATTATGACTGTGTGATTGATTATCACCCAGGCAAGGCGAATGTAGTGGCAGATGCTTTAAGTAGGAAGGCTATCGGATCTCTTGCTCACATCCAAGCCATCCAACTACCTCTCATGGTGGAGTTGAAGAAGATGGGGGTGTTAATGCATATGCATCCTTCGGGAGTTCTTATGGCTAGTTTTCAGGTGCGACCGGTGTTGGTGGATCGTATATTGGAGACTCAAATGGAAGATCCTAAGTTGAGAACGACTAAGGGTAAGGTACAAGAAGGTTTTGATCCGGAGTTTTCCATAAGGAGGGATGGAGCCCTCGTGTATAAAGGGCGACTTTGTGTTCCTGATATCCCAGAACTCAAGAAGGAGATTTTAGAAGAGGCGCATAGCTCGATGTATGCGATGCATCCTGGAAGTACAAAAATGTACGGAACGCTTGTTAACTATTATTGGTGGATTGGCATGAAGAGAGAAGTGGCAGATTTTATATCAAAGTGTTTGATCTGTCAACAAGTAAAGGCAGAAAGACAGAAGCCTTCGGGACTACTCCAATCCTTACCGATTCTAGTGTGGAAGTGGGAAGAACTCAACATGGACTTCGTATTCAAGCTTCCTCCCACACCTAGAAGGTACGACGGCATTTGGGTAGTCATCGATCGTCTTACCAAGTCGGCACATTTCTTACCGGTACGAGAACGTTTTTCACTCGAGAAGTTAGCCCAGTTGTTCATGCAACGTATTGTGAGTCTTCATGGGGTACCGTTAGCCATCGTCTCCGATCGAGATCCGCATTTTACTTCACGACTATGGCGGAAGTTGGCTGATGCACTAGGAGCAAGACTTAACTACAGCACCGCTTTTCACCCGCAATCTGATGAACAAGCTGAGCGCACAATTCAGACATTAGAAGACATGCTAAGGTCTTGTGTTATGCAATTTCGCGGTAGCTGGGATGAACAATTGCCATTGATAGAATTTGTCTACAACAACAGTTATTAGGCGAGTATTGGGATGACCCCGTATGAAGCTTTATATGGGAGGCAGTGTCGGACACCTTTGTGTTGGAATGAGGTAGGAGAATAGAGACTCCTTGCAACGAATAATGCTGTTGGATCTAAATATTTAAAGTTGACCTTGGACAAGGAGAAGATCATTAAAGACTGATTGAAGGTTGCCCAAGATCGACAGAAGAGTTACACCGATGTGCGTAGGAAGGATTTGGAATTCGAAGTAGGAGATTGCGTATTCCTAAAGTTATCTCCATGAAAAGGAGTAGTACGCTTTGGTCGACGAGGTAAGTTGGGTCCTCGTTATATTGGGCCTTACGAAATTACAAAGAGGGTTGACCCTGTGGTTTATAGGTTGGCATTACCGGAAGAGCTAGCCCGAGTGCACAACGTGTTTCATGTTTCGATGCTACGGAAGTATATTGCAGACCCCTCACACATACTCAAGAGTCCGGACATAGAATTAAGGGAAGATCTTTCGTATGTGGAGCAGCCAGTGCAGATTTTGGATCGCGACGAGCGAGTACTACGTAACAAGACTATTCGTCTAGTTAAAGTTTTGTGGCGGAACCATTTAGTCGAGGAAGCAACGTGGGAGCCCGAAACGCAGATGCGTGATCAGTACCCTTACATGTTCCAATGACGTGCGGAATTTCGAGGACGAAATTTTTATAAGGGGGGGAGGTTGTAACACCCCGTCCCAAATCACACCGGAATCCATGCACGTTGACCGAGGTTGATCGTTGACCGAGGGGGTCAAAAGTTGACTTTTATTCCAGTTGGAATTTCTAGTTGACCAGGATACCGTGGCGAAGTGCATGATGCCTCGAGTTCGTAGATTAGTAGTACGTCGAAAACGGAGCTACGGTTTGAAAGTTATGGGCAAAACAAGTCGAGGTGCAAACAGTCCAAAAGGTGCCGGGAGTTGACTTTTTCTTGTTGTGTAATTTTTTTTTTTACTCTTGTATGGTTGTAAAATACTCGTCGATACGAGTTCATAGACTAACGGCACGCTTAAATCGGACATTTGGTTAAAAAGTTATGGACGTTTGAAATTTGCCGGATACCGTAATATTTTATTATATCTGGCTTAAGTGCATAGTAACGTCACGTGTCATCACCTGATTGGTCCACGTGGATGAACAGTGTCACCACGGTGGCTTTTATTTGACAAAAATCTCAGGGAAGAGAGAGAAAGAGAGAGCGGAGAGAGAGAGAAAGAGAGAAACCGACTGGTCGTCGGATTCCAACAAATTTTCTGGCTGATTCTCATTACACGTGCCAACCAGACGGAGGCCTCTCCCTATTTCCGACCAAACCCCAAAATCTCACAACCATTGGTGGCCGGACGCGCCCGGATCGAGGCGGCAAAGCTCGGCGGTGATTGTTTCCCTCCACCGCCGGCCACATCCATTTGCCCTGTTTTCGGCCATTTTCAGGCCACACGCGCCAGACAGCCCTCACCATCTCCTCATGTCCAGCCTACCCACCAAATTTCACGGCCACCGGACCTCCGATGCGCCGGGATCGGAGCGTTTTCCGGCGAGGGGCTGAAAATCTTCAAACCCCGATTTCTCTGCCGTCCGGACTCCGTTTGCCTCACTGCTGGTCCCGTTGGAATCCTCTCCCCTCGATCTACAAAATCACCAAAAATCTCAGCCAACGGCCACTGCACGCGCCGCCGCCAGCGACAGTTGTCGGTGACCGCGGCGGCTCGCCGGAAGTTACTATTTCGGCGAGTACCCAGTTGCACCGCCGGTCCTTGTCCATTGTGTCCGACCTCTTGAACCCGAATCCGGCATCCTTTTCCACCAATTCGCGATGGTTTGGGAGAATTGAGGAGTCGAAACCCGAAAGCTTTTCGGTGAGATTCCGGCCACCTCGGGTCTGATCTCCGAAAAGTAAGACCGAATCCGTGATCCTCATCACTCAAGCTTCGATTCGGTATATAACTCATAACTTTTAGTTGTCGTTTGTGTTCGCTCCCGGGGTACCCAATTGGGAGTTATCCGAATAAAATATTAATATATTTGGTTGGTATACTGTGGATGTTTTAGGTGCGCGTACGAGTAGTGGAGTTGATCCTGCGGAGGATCTTAGCTGATTTACGCGCTTAAGGTGAGTGACCCACCTTTAAAAATATTTTGGGCAATTAATTATGTTTAATTGGTATTTAAATTATGCTCATGTCGTATAATTTAATTATGGTTTTATTGTGATTTAATTTATTTATTATGCATGAGCAAAGTATATTTCGATAATAATCGTACGTGGTTTAAGTATTATTTTTGGGCATAATTGGTTTAAATATTTTATGAAAATATTTGTTTAAATTGGTGGTTTAATTTTATAATTATGCCCACAATATTTTATTTGTTGAACATCGTATTACGAGAAAAATTAGGGTTTATTTGTTATCGATGTTTTCGTACCGGTTTGTTAAATAAAAATATGTGGGATGGTAAGTGTGAAAATTTAATATATTTCCCACGGTAATTTTGGAAAATGGTACGGTTGGTTTAATAATTATTTTAGATGCACTCATACAGTATTGGTGTTCTGGTGTATGTACACGTGGTTTAGCGCGCAAGTATTATGTCTCCCGTGGTTGTCATTGGACCGTGGGCAGGCAAGTTTGATATTGGCCACAGCCGCCCCCCTCCTTGGCCGGGATGACGGTTTCAGCAGCGGTGCTGTCGGGACGTCGAAGTGCCGTTTGCAAGTTTCTCTCTTTAATCTCCCCGCCAGTCGGTGGTCAGGACACTGGGTATCGGAGGGCATCACCGGTATATGGTGTGGTGCGTCAAGTGTAAATTTTCAGATAAAGTTTCAAACCCCAAAGGTGTTCAAAAAAATTATTTATTATAATTTATTACATTTTATTTATATTGGGGTATTTATTTATTTATTATTTATCAAATGGTTTGATCCCTTGGTTTTCGGGAAGTACGAATATCGGGTTTTGTGAAACTGTTTTAAAAAAGGGAACATTTCCAACGGAGTGATTGGTGAGAGTTTTGAGGGAAATTATTATTTCCAACTGTTATTATTATTTATTTATTAATTGTTGGTACTAATTCAATTCCCTTATTTGTTATAATATTATTATTATTATCATTAAAAGTGTTCAGTAGTTAGGGTCACTCATTGAGATGATTAGCATCTCACGTTTTTAAGTTCCGTTCCCTTAGGTGCAAGGGGTGATAGACGTTCTACTGGGGCGAACCAGTTCTCCGTCGCTATCGTGTTTCGAGAAGTACTTTTGTACTCATTCATTTCAGTTGTATTATTTCTTTCATCTTTGTTGTATTCCTGTTGATTAGCACTTCATAAAGCTCTGTATACTATTTGGACACTTATGTTTTATTTATGCACTGGGCTGCTGTTATTGTTGTGAAGTGCTGTAAATTTGTGGAATCAATTTGTAGTTTTGCGGGAGGAATAAGGGGATGAGTATAGAAGTGTGTTTTCAGTGCAGGTAATTTTTGGTAAGTCCTACCCTTAGGGGAGGTATGGCCGGATTTTCCGTTGGAATGTTCGGTGGTATTTCCTTGGGATCAGGGCTTGTCTGGGGTTCCGGGAAGGAATTCTGGACGGGTCCTGACATTCTGCTGGATTTTCCATTGGAGGGTCCGGTAAGGTTTCCCTTGGATCAGGACTTGTCTAGGGTTCCGGTGAGGAATTTTGGACGGGTCCTGACAGTTGGTATCAGAGCTCTAGGTTCTAGTATTCCTAAGGGACTGTGCATTGTGGTGAATCCCATCCGCGTCTATTCTCTCATTTTACCTGTCTTAAAGCGTTCTTTCCCTTTGTCTCGAAGCAAATTCGTTGCCTGAGTTTGAATGACTCTAATCTTCGAGGGTGTCAATTAGAATCATCTATCCTAATGGGGAATTCCTATGGCCTATTCAATGGTCGAGGATTGCCTTTTCTTTATCGAAGGTCAAGTAATGGTGGCAGATCCAATTCTGTGAATCTGTTGGGATTCGAAGTGGTCCTAGATATGGATTGAGTAGTTCTTATGTTTATGGACCGCTACCATAAAGGAGTAAAGTTAAAGTGTTTCAGCTTACCTGAAGTGGTGCTTCATGGAGGAGTTAGGAGACCTTTATCGTGGTTAATTTCTATCCTCGTCTCTAAGGAGCTATTAGAGAATGGTTGTCAAGGGTATTTGACCCATATGGTTGATGCCCGAATAGATGGTGAGCGTTGGAACCGCTAATAGTGGGAAGCAATTCGAAAGCATTTTCTCAGCAAGTTATATGGATTACGACCGTACAAAGGATATCGAATCATTATTGATTTGGCTTTGGATATCGATCTATTTCAATACCGCCATACCGTGTGACTCTATCAAAGTTAAAGGACTGAAAGGCTCAGTTGCAAGATTTGGTGAATAAAGGTTTCACTAGATCAAGCTTATCATCGTGAATGGCATTTGTTTCAATCATGGAGAAGAAGGATGATTGCCTAAGGGTGTGTATCGGCTATCAACAATCTAGCAAGGTCACCACCCATAATCGATACTTGTTGTCGAGTATGGATGTGTGTCGATCAACCTCAAGGTGTCAAGATATTTTTCCGATCGGTTATTAAAAATTAAATACTTTTCAAAGTGATATTTGAAATTAAAGGTATTTTATTCAAGTATTTTTTGTTTATGTTCGTACATGTATTTGTATGTTATATTGTTGATATTATACTGCACCATACGGAGGCGACGAACCAATGTGGTCCATGTAGAGCTAGCCCCATAATCATCTTGCCTACGAGTCCAGGGGATCGGACGGCCAATATAGGCAACCACCCTAATTTGTATTGGTAGCGGAGTGCCAGCGACAGCTGGAATCATGGATCACGTAGCATGTTAGAAGGTATCGTGCATACCTCCATTACGAGCGTGCATATTTTATTTTATGCTATGGATTTTAAGATATGATTTTATGCATTTCTTCATGTTTTTATTATTGTTCCAATGTGGAGTTTTAACAATTGCCTATGCAAGTTAAGGTATTTTAAACTAATTAAATTAATTTTTGTATTATTATTATTTCATTGATTTAATTAGTAAATTTCATAAATTATATTTCGATTTTTGAAGAAGTTTGGAAATTTAGTTGGGTTGACAAATTGTGTTTTATGTTATATTTTTCCAAGAGCGACTTAAGGTTTAAGTATCGCCAATTGAGAATCCAAAGGATATCGTTGAGTTCAAAAAGGAGATCCTAAAGGAAGTACGTGATTCAATGTATGCGATACACCCCAAGGGTACAAAGATGTATGGAATGCTCACTAGATGACATTATGGTTTGGCACGATAAAGGAAGTTGCAGGATTCGAATAAAGGTACTTAAGTCACCGACAAGTAAAAGTGGGGAGTAGAAACGTTTGAGGTAGTTTCAATCCTTGTCCATTTCCGCATCGGGTGGGGAGATGTAAACATGGATTTCATGCTTAAACTATCGTTCACAAAGAGAGGGTACAACAGCATTTAGAGAATCAAACAAGATCCAGATAGTGATTAAAGTTCTACTTGGTTGTTGATGAGGTTAATGAGATGAGGATGATTCCTTAGGCATGGTTAGATGTTTAAGCATGGTTATTTTCATTCTAGAAGCTAAGATCTTGATAGCTTATTTCCTTGGAGATTTATGGGTTAAGGATCTAGTGATTTGTTCATAGTATTGGTGGTGATGCTAGAATTAAGATTTAAATTCCTTATTGCTTGAGGTGTGGATTCATGGAATTTATTTGAAATTGGGGAACTTAGGGCTTTCAAGAATGGTATTTGGATGTTGAAAAATTTTATTCATGACCTTGATGAATTTAGTTAAAAGAAAGATTGATGTTTGTCAAGGTTAAGACTATTGGTTAATCAATGAGGAGCAAGGGTTTTATAATTGTAAGTACTAGGAGGGTAATCGAAGACAAGAGAATTAATCTCAACCTTAACTTGGTGATACAGTATTTGAGGAAATTAGACTTAAGTTCTAATCTTACCTTTTGAATTGCTGATCGAGTTACGAGAGTTGGTTGTTGATTTAAGGATGCGTGCTTCATAAGCACTTTATGGTTAGCGTTCGACTATGACCAAGACTTGTAGATCGTGTTCTCGTGGTCTAGTTTGAATATCCTTAATTAGGGGGCATGAGAAGGAAAGTTGCATGAGAGGAAAGTTAAAATTCACTATTAGGCATGATGGTAGTGTAGTGATAGTGGATGAGGTCCCTGTTATACTTGCTAAGTTAAGCTGCTCAGGTTCGGAAGAAGAACTATACAATTGTGTGTATACAGATACACTTGAAGCAAGACTTAATGACTGCATCGCCTTTCACCATAGGCCAATGGACAAGCAAGGTGCAGAATTCACACTTGGAAGTTATGTTGAGATCGTGCATTATGCAACGTCGAAAGGAGCTGGATTGAGCAATTGGCATCGATAGAATTCGTTACAATATTAGCCATCGAGCGAGCATCAAGGTGTCTTCGTATGAGATTCTATGTGGAAGGTAGTGTCAAACCCCACTATATTGGAGTGAAGTAGGTAAGGAGAAGCACCACACGACGACCAACGTGAATTGGATGCAAACACCTACGGATGACTACGAATAAGGTGAAGGTCATCCAAGAGAGTTTGAAGACCGCTCAGGAATCGACAAATGAGTTAAGCTGACGTGCATGGAAAAGATGTTAAGTTCAAAGTCCGAGATTAAGTTTTTGAGATTATCTTCGTAGGAGAGAGTCGTACGCTTTGGTTGACAAAGAAAGCTAAGTTCTCGTTCTCTTAGTTTCTACAGGGTTATTGGAAGAATTGGTTTGTGGTATGCAAGTTAGTATTTTTGTGAAAGCAGACATGGGTATGCAGCGTAATTCACGTATTGTTGCTATGAAAGGACATCGAAGACCTGTCATGTAAGGAGCGACCAGTCCAGATTTTAAGTCATGAAGAATGCGTATGGGTCAATAAGACTATTTTCTCGAGTCAAAAGTCTTGTGGTAAATTAATCTAGTCGAGAAAGCGATGTGGAAGCTTTCTTATGCGTTTCTGTGACGTATGAAATTTCAAGGATGAAATTTTTGTAAGGGGGGAAGATTGTAACACCCCGACCCAAAATACAACGGAAATTTTCCAACTTTGGTCGTTGACTTTGATAGTTGACCGTTGACCGAAGGGGTTAAAAGTTGACTTTTTGACTTGGATGGAATTATAGGTTGATTGAGGTACTGTTACGAAGTACACATTGGCACGAGTTCATAGACTAGTAGCACGTCGAAAACGGAGCTACGGTTTGAAAGTTATGGGCAAAACAAGTTGAGATTCAAACTGTCCAAAAGGTACCAGGAGTTGACTTTTTATGGTTCTAGAATTTTGCTTTGACTTTTGTATGGTTGTAAAGTGCTTGATGATACGAGTTCATAGACTAACGGCATGGTTAAATTGGACATCTGGTTAAGAAGTTATGGACATGTGAAGTTTTCTGAGTACCGTAATATTTTAATATATCTTGCTTAAGTGAACAGTGATGTCACGTGTCGACATCTGAGAGATCCACTTGGGTGAACAGTGTCACCCACGGTGGCTTTTATTTTGGCAAAACGGATGGGCCGGCGGGGAAAGGAGAGAGAGAGAGCTAGAGAGAGAAACGACCGGCCACCGCCACTTAGCCGTTTTCCGGCCACCCTTTCCCCACACGCACCACCCCACTGCCTCCACCTCCTCAATTCTGACCGGCCAACCGGCCGGTAACGCATCGGGATCGGAGCGTTTTCCTGCGACGGCGATTTTTCCCCTCCACCACCGGCCACCGCTGTTTGACCAATATTCGGCCATTTTCAGGCCACACGCGCCAGCCACCTCTCACCACCTCCTCATTTCTGGCCAGCCCACAAAATTTCACGGCCAACCGACCGGCGACGTGCCCTGAACGGGGCTTTTTCCTGCGGTGGCACCGCCACCTTCAAACCCAAATCTCTTCGCCATCCAGCCTCCGTTTGTCTCACCACCGGTCCCGTTGGAGCTCTCTCCCCTCGATCTACAAAACCTCCAAAAATCTTGGCCAACAGCCACCGGACACGCCACCGGCGGCGACGGTTTCCGGTGGGATTCAGCGGCTCTCTGGAAAATCCAGTTCCGGCGAGTACCCAGTTGCACCGCTGGTCCTCCCCACTAATTCTGACCCCCTGAATCCAAACCCGGTGTCCTTTTCCTCCAATTCGCAACGGTTTGAGAGAATCAAAGAGTTGAATTCCAAAAGCTTTCCGGTGAGATTCCGGCCACCTCGGGTCCAATCTCTAGGAAGTAAGACCGGATTCATAATCCTCATCACTCAAGCTTCGATTCGGTATATTACTCATCAATTTTGGTTAACGTTTGTGTTTAATCCCCTGGATACCGGGTATTATATACCCGAATAAAATATTAATTTATTTGAGATGTGTAATGTTGTTGTTCTATGAGCACGGGTGAGTCGTGGAATTGATCCCATGGAGGATCTTGAATTAATTGCGTGCTCCAGGTGAGTGACCCACCTTTAAAACTATTTTGGGATGATTAATTATGTTTATTTTGTGTTAATTTGATATCTAGAATTTTGCTCATGTGGTGGAATTTAAAAATAATTATGGGAAAAATATTATTTTATATATATATACCCATTGATGCTAAACAGAATTTTGGGTTACTAAGAATTTTCCGATTATTATTATTGTGATTTAATTGTATTTATTACACATGAGTAAGATATTTTCATTAATTAATTGTATCTGGATTTTAATGTTATTTTGGGCACGATTGGTTTAAATATTTCAAGGAAATTATTGGTTTAAATTGATGGTTCCAAATTTCACAATTATGCCCGTGGAACATTATTTGATAGACTTTGTGATACGAGAAAAATTATTTGTATATTGATATCGGTGGTTTTGTACCGGAAATGTTAAAGAAAACATGAGAGGTTGAGTTCGAAAAATGGTATAATTCCCACGGTAAATTTTTGAAAAATTTGGTTACTTATTTTAGACGCACTCATACAGTATTGGTGTTCTGGCTATATATGTGGATTAGCGCGCAAGTTATTATGTCTCCCGTGAGTTGCCATTGGACCGAGGGCAGGCAAGTTTGATATTGGCCATAGCCGCCCCCCTCCGTGGTCGGGGTGACGGTTTTAGCAGCAGCGCTGTCGGGACGCCGAAGCGCCGTATGCAAGTTTCTCTCTTTAACCTCCCCGCCAGTCGGTGCTCGAGACGCTGGGTATCGGAGGGCATTACTGGTATATAGTGTGGTGCATCAAGTATAAATTTTCAGATAGAATTTCAAACCATAAATTGTTCTAAAATTATTTATTATATTTTATTTATATTTGGATTATTTAATTATTATTTATTAAATTAACGATTCCTTGATTTTTGGGCATAAGAATAATCGGGTTTTGCAAAAATGTTTTAAAGGGGAACATTTCCAACGGAGTGAATAGTGAGGGTTTTGAGGGGAAATTATTACTTTCAAATGTTTATTATTAATTATTTATTTAACTGTTTGGTATTGATTAATTAGATCCCTTTATTTGTTATATTATTAATATTAAAAGTGTACAGTAGATAGGGTCACTCACTGAGATGATTAGCATCTCATATTTTTAAATTCCGTTCCCCTAGGTCCAGGTTAGGAGACATTGAACGTCCGGGGCGAGCCCGACGTCTCAGTTCATTGCCGAAAGTTCAAGGAGCATTTTCTTCCCTTTTTCCTCTTCATTTTGTATTGCTTTCTTATCTGTCATTGTATTAATTCCACATTTATTTGTATAATGCTCTGTATACTGTATTGAACGCATTTTAGTAAATACTGCATTAATTCCCTGTTATTCTTTTAGAGTGCTGCAAATTGTGGAATTATATTGTATTAATGTGGAAGGAATAAGGGGATGTATATAGAAGTGTGTTTTCAGTGCAGGAAATTTGTGGTAAGTCCAACCCTTAGAGAGGTTCTGCCGGATTTTCCATTGAAGGGTCCGGTAGGGTTTTCCTGGGATCAGGGCTTGTCTAGGGTTCCGGTGAGAAATTTTGGACGGGTCCTGACAATACCTATATCAAATTAGCGTGATATTTATTCCACACATTACAATTGTTTACAGTTAAAAATAGAAGTAGAAAAAAGTGTGGCTAATAACGACATACAATGTGTGAGGCATGTGAGAATCCTGCATCGACATAGTATCATATGATGCCTAAATGATATTTAATATTTGATTAAGTATATATAACTATTGAATGTCATTTTCGCATCACATGTAAGAAAAAGTTAAATATTCATGCAAAGTTAAAGTTAGAAAATTTGTGTGAGAGACAATAGAAAAGTTAGATATCAAGACCTTTAATGTGTCATATTCATCTGGTGCTGTAACATATTCATCTTTTATCCTATCGTGAACTTTAAAGATTTTGTGTTAAAATATGTAAATTTAATTGTAATGAAAATAAAAAATTGATAACAAAAATATTTAAATGAATATAATTTACACAAATTTATATTTTATTAATGGTATTAGTAATAAAAAGAATAGTTTTATTTTCAAAATTAAATAGTCAATATATGAATTATATGAATTAAAGTATTACATATAAGAAAATAATATTGAATGGTATTAAAGAGTAATAAATATTCAATAACTATGATAATATATATTAAAAATATATTCTTTTAACATGTTTTTTCTTTGTTACCAATTTGTTAATTAGCATGTTTTATTGTATTAATGCTGTTATGGGTGTCAGGACCGTCCAAGATCCCTCATCGGAACCCTAGATAAGCCCTGATTCAAGAAAAACCCTACCGGACCTTTCAATAGAAAATCCAGCAGAACCTCCCTTAAACGTTGGACTTATCATAAATTCCCTGCACTAAAAACACATTCTATATATATACCGCCTTATTCCTCCACTTTACTACAATTTAATTCCATAATAAAGAGCACTTCCATAAATTAAACAGGAAACTAATGCAGTATTTAATAAAAATATATCCAATACAGTATACAGAGTATCATAGGGTACAATTAAGTATGAAAGTTATACAATAAAGGATGGAAAGAAATATTACAATAGAAATAAATGAAAAGAAAGAGAACTCCTCGAAATACCACAACAACGAAGATCAAGCTCGTTCCAGACGAACTTCTACCAATCCATGTACCACAGGGAACAGATTTAAGAAATATGAGATGCTAATCATCTCAGTGAGTGATCTTATCTACTATACAATTATAATAGTAACAATAATCATAGTACACTTGATTAATTAAGAATAAATAAGTAAATAATAATAATTAATTGAAAATAATATTTTCTCTCAAAACCCTTATCATTCACTCCGTTGGAAATGTTCCCTTTTTAAAACATTTTCGCAAAACCCAATATTTTATGCCCCAAAAATCAAAAAATAATTAATTTAATAAATAATTAAATAATCCAAATACGAAAAAAATATAATAAAATAATTTAAAATACTTGCATTAAAGAAATATAATATAAAAGTGAAATTCAATATATAATTCATAAAATTTGATTTAATAAATCGAAATAAACAGTGTCAAAAATATAATTTAAATAATTATAAACAATCATGTAAAATAAGTGGTAAAAATATGATAAAATTCATTTTGAAATATTCAATCAATCTATATAATAAAAATATGGCAAGATGCATTTTAAAAATATTGATTTAAAATAAGTGACATAAAATATGAATAAATACATTTTAGAAAATACTAATTGGAAATAGGTGATAAAACAAATTAAATTCATTTAATTGAAATACAGCTTTAAAACTTTGGGATTTGAAATTTATATCTGAAAAATAATACTTTATGCATCACACTATATACCAGTCATGCCCTACGATACCCAGCGTCCCGAGCATCGTTTGACGGGAGGTTAAAGAGAGAAACTTATATATGGTCGCTTTGACTTCCCGACAGCGCCGCTGCTTAAATCGTCAACCAGGCCATGGAGGGGGGCGGCTTATGGCCAATATCAAACTTGTCTGCCCTCAGTCCAATGGCAACTCACGGGAGACATTATAACTTGTGCGCTCATCCACATATACAATACAGAACACCAGTACTGTATGAGTGCATCTAAAACAAATAACCATATTATTTTAAAAATAATAATTTTTCCAAAACTCACCGTGGGAATCATACGATTTTTCAAATTCACAACTCCACATTTTTTTTTTAATATCTCTAGTATAAATCCATCAATAATAATATACAAATAACTTTTTCCAAATCATAAAATCAATCAAATAATATTTCAAGGGAATAATTATATAGTTTGAAAACACCAAACTTAAACCAATATTTTTCTTTAAATATTTAAAATCGAATCATGCCCAAAAATAATATTAAAATCCAAATACAATTAATTAAATGAAAACACCTTGCTCATACGTAATAAATTCAATTAAATCACAATAATAATAATCAAGAATTTCTTAATAAACCAAACTTTCATTTAGCATCAACAAGCATATATATATATATATATATATATAAGAAATCACCGAAATTGATAATACAATTTACCACAGTTATAAATAAATTCCATCACATGAGCATATTTTATAAATGTTAAATTAACACATAATAAATATAATTAATCACCCTAAAATAGTTTTAAAGGTGGGTCACTCACCTCAAGTACGTGTATCAATCGAGATCCTCTGAAGGATCAACTCCACTACCCACACGTGCACCTAAAATATCCACAATACACAAAACTAATTATTTTAATATTTTAATCGGGTAACTCCCAAATGGGTACCCGGGGAGTGAACACAAATGACAACCAAAATTTACCAGTGATATACCGAATTGAAGCTTGTGACACGAGGATTATGAATCTGGTATCAGTTTTTGGAGATCGGACCTGAGGTGGCAGGAATCTCGTAGGAAATGTATCGGTTTTGGATCCTCGGATCTCACAAACCATC
Organism: Ziziphus jujuba; assembly: GCF_031755915.1. Classification (NCBI taxonomy): domain Eukaryota; kingdom Viridiplantae; phylum Streptophyta; class Magnoliopsida; order Rosales; family Rhamnaceae; genus Ziziphus; species Ziziphus jujuba. The sequence goes on along the minus strand of NC_083385.1, from coordinate 6,669,135 downwards.
ATAAGTTGGAGAAAACCAACCTCAGATTTGGGTTCAAGGGGTCGAAACTAGTGGGAAATGATGGGCAGTGCAACTAGGAACTTACCCGAAAATCAATTTCCCGACGAGCTGCCTTAGTCACCGGAACCCGTCACTAGCGGCGGTGCATCTGGTGGCCACTGGTCATGATTTTGGAGGAGATGTAGATCGGAGGATGGGCGAACGCAAGGGACCAACGATGAGGCAAACGGAGGCCGGATCGGGGAGAAATCTAAGTGGGAAGTTTTCGATGCCGCTGTCGGAAATTGGCCCGATCTGAGAGCGTCGGTGGTCGAGTGGCTGCGAGATTTGGCGGCCTGGCCTAAAATGGAAGGAGCAAGGTGGTGGTTGGGTGCATGTACTGTTCTGGTGGCCAGAAATGGGTGAACAGCGGTTGGCCGGTCCTTCCCCTTTTTCTCTCTCTTTCTTTATCCTCTTTCTCTCTCCTCCTTCTATTTCTCTCTCCTCCCTCCCTTTCTCAACCAGTCAAAATGCCTGCGGGTGCCACTGTGCACTCACGGCTGGGTCCACTTTTTGTGACACATGGAATTACTGTTCACACACATATAGATCCATGAATAGTAAATGCTGTTTTGGAAAAATTTCACAGGTCCGTAACTTTCAAACAACATGTCCAAATTGGGCGTGCCGCTAGTATATGAACTTGTATCGATGAGTATTTCACAACCATGCAAGAGTCAAATCAAAATTCTACATAAATAAAAAGTCAAACTTGGCACCCTTGGACAGTTTGAACCGCAACTTGCCTTGAGCATAACTTTCAAACGGTAGCTCCGATTTCGACGTGCTACTAGTCTACGAACTCGGGACGATATATACTTTGAAATGGTGCCTCGATTAACATAAAATTCCATCCATAACAAAAAGTCAAAACTTTGATCCTCTCGGTCAACGGTCAACCTTGATTAACGTGCAAAAATTCCGACATACTTTGGGAGGGAATGTTACAATGGGCGTAAAATAAAATCCAAATATTGATAATATTATCGAAAATTCATGTCATGTTATCTTATTATGTAGAATTTTATCAGATTTATTTGGACCTAGTTTTGGATTTTGGGAGGTAAAGCCCTCAAATAAGATCACCGAGAAAAAAACTTTTGGATCTAAGCTTGGATTGTGGGAGGTAAAACCATCAAATAAGATTACCAAGAAAAAAATCTTAATTGCAAGGTCTAGCTATATATATATATATATATATATATATTTTTTTTTTTTTGTGAAGCTTATAAACTGACTAACTCTTTCCTTTCATAATTATTTCAATACTTTTTTTTAATTTTTTTATTTCTTTCCACAATTCCAAAACTGATTCTATAAAATGGGGGGGAAAATTAGTTCAGTAATTAAACGGAAGGACTTAATAAAGTTACAAAATCCTAGGACCATGTGATTTCTCTCTACCATTCAAATCATCATCAATTGCAAAAAAAACGCTCGTATATACGGCCGTTAAAAAGTATAGATGATGTTATATAACAAGCCATTTGACATTTTTTATTAAACATGTAACAATATTTATATAGAATTGACATGCATTATTTCATAACCTTATTACATTGTGCATGATTATAAATCATTAAATTTATATTGTAGATAATTATTATAAAAAATACGGATAGCATGATAAAAACTACATTTAATGCTTTTCTAGTTGCATTGTCACAAATTCGGCCATAACCCTAAGTTTTATTTCCCTTTATATAGAACTTGTTAAAAAAATAATTTACAATTTATCTAAATAAGTTATTTGTTAATGAAAATTTGATAACATTTATATTTGTTGTACGGTTATGTAATAAATGGAAAATAGTTATATATATTTTTGTGAAATTCATATTGGTATTTTTTTTCCTATTTAATTGTTGACATTTAGTTTTTCCATTAAATTGGTCAATATCAAAATAGCACTTCTAAAGATAAGAATAATATTGTCATAACAGAAATATGGAAGACTAGTTTTTTAGAGGCTAAATGACATATTAAACTTAAACCTTTTTTTCTCACGATCTTCCACCTTATTGAAAATTAAATCCCCTATTGTTCTAATTTCATTATGTAAACATTTTAAAACTGAACTTTAAAAAATAAAAATTAAAAAATGGCCAATTCTCACTGAGTGTCTCAAACCAATTGGTTCTAATAAGAAGAAAATTACTCAAAAACCAAACAGGCTCAGAGAATCTACAAAATTTTGGATAAGTGGAGGATGTTGACTGACGGACAATCATTCGTCGTCATTGAGGCGGTGTCATATGTTGACTGACGGACAATCACTCGTCGTCATTGAACCCGATTCATCGTTTGTACTTTGTACTTATCTGTCATCAATCAATGTGGATGTAGAATAATTCACATATAATAAAGGACATGTCATTTGAATTATTTCGTTCATATTACCTTTTTCCTATCCTTCAAAAAAAAAAAAAAAAAAGGAGAGCTTTTATATTTCCATAGTACTTACAAAACAATTAATGCACTGAGAGATAATTAAAATAATTATGCTGCCTAAAAATGCACAGATTTTTATTTATATAAAAAAATTGCACTGATTCAAACTTAGTTCTTTATATAGGAAAAAAAAAAAAAAGGGGAAAAAAGTAGACTTTCCCACTGTAATATCCCTTCAAAAAACCATAGTTCGAATATATGTCTTTCACAAGGGGAGGGTACACATGTCAAAATAATGAAATTTGCGTAAGCGATGAAAAACATGTGGATATTCTCTTGGAAAGTGATACAAAATAAATTTAATTAGATTTATATGTAATTATAACAAAGATCAAAGATATTATATGAAAGAAATGTTTGTTTCAACATATTAATTTCATTCATACCTTTTTGGTTTTATCATGATTATATTAATTAATTTTTAATGATAAAATTAATTAAAAAAGTTTATAAATGAATTTTGAGTATAATTTTTCATAAATATGGATCTAACTATAACTAAAATAAAGCTGGAGGGGTTTAAATGGAATTTTTTTTGTTTTAACCTTTGATTGTTATTATTATTATTATTATTATTATTATTATTTTGATAAATCTTTGATTGTTATTTTTTAACTAATACAAATAGACTGCATGAAAAATAAGTGATACAAAAGCAAGTTATGTTTTATTTTAACCTTTGATTGTTACTTTTTTTTAATATTAGTTTCTTTGATAGATCATTGATTGTTACCTTTAACCAATACAAAAATAGACGGCATGGAAAATAAGAGATAAAAAGCAAGTTATGATTATTTTTGTCAGGATCCATCCAAAATTTATCACCGGAATTCTAGACAAGCCCTAATCCTAAAAAAACCCTATCGAACCTTCCAATGGAAAATCCAGCAGAACCTCCTCTAAGGGTTGGACTTACTACAAATTTCCCGCACTGAAAACACACTTCTATATACATCCCCTTATTCCTCCCACATTACTACAATATAATTCCATAAATTTGCAGCACTTCAAAATAATAACAGGGAATTAATGCAGTATTTAATAAAATGTGTCCAATACAGTATACAGAGCATTATGCCAGTAAATATGAAATTAATATGATAACAGATAAAGAAGTAATACAAGATGAAGAGGAAAAAGGAAAGAAATGCTTCTTGGACTTTCGGCAATGAACTGAGACGTCGGGCTCGCCCCGGACGATCAACGTCTCCCAAACCTTATACCTAGGGGAACGGAATTTAAAAATATGATATGCTAATCATCTCAGTGAGTGACCCTATCTACTGTACAATTATAATATTAATAATATAACGATAAAAGAAACTTAATTAATCGATACCAAACAATAAAAAAAATTAATAAATAATAATTAATTGAAAGTAATACTTTGTCTCAAAACTCTCACGATTCACTCGGTTGGAAAGGTTCCCCTTTTTAAAATATTTTCGGAAAACCCAATATTTTATGCCCCACAAATCCAATAATAATTAATTTAATAAATAATTAAACAATCCAAATACCAATAAAATGTAATGAAATATAATAAAATAAATTTAGAGTACTTGCATGAAAGAAATATAACATAAAAGAAAAAATTCAATATATAATTCATATAATTTGATTAAATAAATTAAGATAAACAGTATCAGAAATATAATTTAAATAATTATAAATAGATGATAAAACAAATTAAATGCATTTAATTTAAATACGATTTTAAAACCTTTAGGGTTTGAAATTTCTATCTGAAAATTTATACTTAGCGCACCACACTATATACCAGTGATGCCCTCCGATACCCAGCATCCCAAGCACCGTCCGGCGGGAAGTTAAAGAGAGAAACTTGCATACGGTCGCTTCGGCGTCTCAACAGCACCGCTGCTTAAATCGTCATCTCGGCCATGGAGGGGGGCGGCTTATGTGCACTATATAAAACTTGCCTGCCCTTGGTCCAATGGCAACTTACGGGAGACATTATAACTTGCGCGCTCATCCACATATACAGTACAGAACACCAGTACTGTATGAGTGCGTCTAAAATAAATAACCAAATTTTATTATAAAAAGGTACGTAATTTTTCCAAAATTTACCGTGGGAATTATACCATTTTTCAAACTCAACCTTCCACATTTTTCTTTAATATTTCCAGCATAAATCCACCAATAATAATATACAAATAAATTTTTCCCAAATCATAAAATCAATTAAATAATATTCCAAGGGCATAATTATATGATTTGAAACCACCAAACTTAAACCAATATTTCCTTGAAATATTTAAAATCAAATCATACCAAGAACAATATTAAAACCACATGAATTTCATATATAATTAATTCCACAAATCCTCAATACCACAAAATAATTTCCACAATGCATAAATTTATATAAATGCATTTTTTATTAGTTAAAATTAATTCACAAATAAATTCTGTAATAAATCACATAATATTGCCTTTACAATTCCTTTAAATATCAAATTGTCATAAAATCTAGATTTCTATAACTTATCAAAAATCATATATTTCAATTTATTCAAATACCGACATCAAAATTTCCACATATAAATCCACTAAATATTTGACACATAAAATACAAATTTCAAATATTCAATTCACACAAAATATTCACAAATTTAATTTCCGAAATTAATTTGAAGGTGGGTCACTCACCTCGAGCACGCAATTAATCCAAGATCCTCCATGAGATCAATTCCATGACGTACACGTGCTCCTAGAACAACAATATTACACATCTCAAATAAACTAATATTTTATTCAGGTAAATAATACCCCGTACCCGAGGGGTTTAACATAAACGTTAACCAAAATTGACGAGTGATATACCGAATCGAAGCTTGTGGAACGAGGATCGCATTACCGGCCTCCATTGACCTCAATTCCACCGGTGGTGGCCGGAATTTGCCCGGAAAGTACCGGCCGAATTTCACCTCCTCATAACTCGCGAACTACTTCGAATTTAAACAAATGGAGACCATATTTGAATTCAGAAGACCCAAAATAGGAGAAAAGGGGTGACAATTCGGATTGGTCTGGCCGAAAATGGCGAGATTTGCTGGAAAAACTCAACCTGCCACCGCCGACTTCACCGGCCCTATCTGGGCGCGTCCGGTGGCCGGAAATGGAGAAACGGCAAGGACCCGAGAGGAAGCAAAGGAAAGGAAAGGAAGAAGAAGAAGGAATTGGGGGGGGGGGGTGTTTTCCCACGTGGGGGAAAGGAAAAAAAAGAAAAAAAGAAAAGAAAAAGAAAGAAAAAGAAAATAAAAGAAATAATAAAATAATATTATGGTATAAAATAATAATAAAATAATATGGTATTTAATCATAGTTGACATGTGGCATCTCACAATTGTGATAGATGGTACTTTTTATTAAGTCACACGTGGCACACTGTTCACATATTTAAAAATAATATTAAAATAATACTGTATTTGAAAAATTTTGCAGGTCCATAACTTTCAAACCACATGTCCAAATCGGACATACCGCTAGTCTATGAACTCGTATCCATGAGTACTTCACAACCATGCATGAGTCAAAGTTCAACTTTGCGTGAATAAAAAGTCAACTCGGGCACCTCTTGGACAGTTTGGACCTCAACTTGCTTTACTCATAACTTTCAAACCGTAGCTCCGTTTTTTACGTGCTACTAGTCTATAAACTCGTGACAATGTGTGCTTCATAACGGTACCTCGGTCAATGTGAAATTCCACCAGAAGCAAAAAGTCAATATTTGATCCTTTTTTGGTCAACGACAGTCAAACCCGGTCAACCTTGGTCAAATTTTGAGAAATTTCCGGTGTATTTCGGGATGGGGTGTTACAATTTTAACCTTTGATTGTTACATTTTTTAATGATTTTTTTTTTTTAATAAATCTTTGATTGTTACTTTCAACTAATAGATGGCATGGAAAATAAGACAAAAAGCAATTTATGTTTGTTTTAATCTTTGATTGTTACTTTTTTTAAATGATTTTTTTTAAAAAAAATAAATCTTTGATTGTTACCTTTAACTAATACAAATAGACGGCATGGAAAATAAAAGATAAAAAGCAATTTATGTTTATTTTAACCTATAATAAATCTTTGATTGTTACTTTTGACTAATATAAATAGACGGCATGGAAAATAAGTGATAAAAAGCAATTTATGTTTATTTTAACCTTTGATTGTTACTTTTTTTAAATGAATTTTTATTTTTATTTTTTATTTTTTATAAATCTTTGATTGTTACTTTTGACTAATACAAATAGAAGGCATGGAAAATAAGTGATAAAAAAGCAATTTATGTTTATTTTAACCTTTGATTGTTACTTTCTTTAAATGGTTTTTTTTTTTTTTTAAATAAATCTTTGATTGTTGGTTTTGACTAATACAAATAGACGGCATGGAAAATAAGTAATAAAAAGCAATTTATATTTTTTTTAACCTTTGATTGTTACAATTTATGTTTATTGTAATGACTAAAAAAGAACTAATATAAACAGACGGCATGCATAATAAGTGATAAAAAAAACAATTATGCTAAAGTCTATCTGATTATGACAAACACCAATGATAGGAGGTCAATAATATACACCTAGACACTGGGGAAAAAATGTGGTGGCAGGTACTGATGTACATTACAATATGAGACATTTATTTATTTAATTTCTTTCTGGTGAAGTTACATTATGTGAGACATGTGTGTGAAATGATGCCAAAATGATCTCAGAGACTTTTAACGTTATTTGCCAAACAGAAAAAAATAAAAAAACTCCTAACTTTCTAGTTTGAAAAAAGACCCCTAATTTTCGTAATACACGTGGAGGTAGTCTTTCAAATGGGAAGTAATGCAGGCCAAAAGTTGAAATCAGTGTGGAAAGGAAGAAACCTCTCCTTTTGATAAACCTACCCCTGGCAATAACACCACCCAGCTGGAATATAATATGAAACCTTTGGGAGAAAATATATGACGATCATTTGGGACGTGATACATGTGTCTTGACTCTTGATCTTTTTAGATGTTGTTTGGGTCCAAAAAAATTACTTTTGATCTTTATTTATTATTATTATTATTATTTTTCATTTTAGTTGTGCAGGATTTTTTCGATATTATTTGTGCAGGATTTATATTACTTTTTAATGATAGTTAAAGAGATGTAAATAAAAATTTAAAATAGTTTGAAATTATTTTTCAATTTTGTATTTGTTCATATCCTTTTTCTTCTTTAAGTCGCAATTAAATAGAAGTGGCATCTAATTATCATTTGAATAAGATATCAATCCTACGCAGTTAAAGTGAGAGTTTAAAAGGAAAAAAAAAAAAAAAAACAGACAAACAAGCACTTAAATTTCTCAATATAAAAGAACAAAACAACACCAAAGACGAGCCTAATATCAACCCAACTATTGAATTCGAGAAATTTCGATAAAGTGATAAGGTTAGATCATTATAATTATTATTATTATTTTTTCTTTCGGTGCATATGTGACAGCCCAAACCACCCGCATGCAATATTGTCCTCTTTGGACCTGGAGAATCCTCTTACAACCCAGTCCTTAAGGTTTTAAAAGGCCTCGCAATGGTTAGGGGGAATCCTCTTCCAACTCCTACCTACCAGTTCCACTGGCATGGACTTCCAGACCCAATCACAATATTGTCCGCTTTGGGCTCAGTCCGCATGGTTTTACGTTCCCTCATGGAAATGCCTCATAAGGGAAAGGTATCCACACCCACTTATAAGGAGTGCTTTATTCCCCTTTTCAATCGATGTGGGACTTCACAATCCACCCTCCTTGGGGTCCAGCGTTCTCGCTAGCACACCGATCTGGGTTTGGCTCTGATACATCTATGACAGCCCAGACCATCCGCATGCGATATTGTCCTCTTTGGGACTGGGGAATTCTCTTATAACCCAGCTTTCAATGTTTTAAAAAGCCACCCCTACCTACCAGTTCCACTGGCACAAGCTTCCAAGCCTAATCATAATATTGTCCGCTTTGGACCCAACCAGTACGGTTTTACGCTCCCTCCTAGTAAGGCCTCGCAAGGGAAAAGTATCCACACCCACTTATTGTAACACCTCGTCCCGAACCATGTCGGAAATTTTTGCACGTTGACCAAGGTTGACCGTTGACCGTTGACAAAGGGGTCAAAATTGACTTTTTGATCCGGTTGGAATTCTAGATTGACTGAGGTACCGTTACGGAGTACACGTTGGCACGAGTTCGTAGACTGGTAGCACGTTGAAAACAGAGCTACGGTTTGAAAGTTTTGAGCAAAACAAGTTGAGGTCCCAACTGTCCAAGAGGTGCCGGAGTTGACTTTTTATTCATGCAAGGTTGAGCTTTGACTCATGCATGGTTGTGAAGTGTTCGTCGATACGAGTCCGTAGACTAGCGGCACATCCGATTTGGACATGTGGTTTGAAAGTTATAGACCTGTAAAGTTTTTCAAATACCGTATTATTTTAATATTATTTTTTGAACGTATAACGATGTGCCACGTGTGACTTAATGAAGGTGACCATGTGTCACCATGGTGAAATGCCACATGTCAACCATGTGTAAAATCAAATTATTTTTATTATTATTTTAAATAATAATATTTTTTATTTAATTATTTATATTTTTTTTCTTTTTCTTTTTCTTTTCCTTTTCTTTTCTTTTTCTTTTTCTTTTTCTTTTCCCCATGTGGGAAAACACCATTTCTTTCTTTTTTTTCTTTTTCTTTTCTTTTTTCCTTTTTTCCTTCTTCTTCCCCGAGCTCAACCAAAACACGCACAGTTGATTTTGTTCTCCCACCGGCCGTCTCTCTCTCTCCCGTGTTTAACTTTTCCGGCCACCCATACAGTACACGCGCCGGCCACCATCCAAGCCCACCACCTCGTGACCTCGGCCACCAAATTTCCCGGCCAGCCGCCGCCGGACGCGCCCAGATCGGGCCGACGAAGTCGCGGCGGCGAGGTGAAATTTTTCCGGCGATTCTCGCCGTTTCCGACCAATCCAGCCCGTCCCATACCTCTATCCCACTATTTTCGACCCCTCTGAGTCCATTTCCGGGGTTAGATTGCCCAAATTCCTCACCGTTTGAAAGATTCCTCAAGATCAAAACCGGCCGAAGTTTCCCGACCAAATTCCGGCCACCTCCGGCGGAATTGGGGTCGATGAAGACCGGATTGGTGATCCTCGTCCCACGAGCTTCGATTCGGTATATTATTCGACCATTTTGGTTACCGTTTGCGTTTAAGCCCCCAGGTACCGGGTATTATTTACCTGAATAAAATATTAATTTATTTGACTGTCTGTGAATTTTGTTCTAGGAGCACCGGTGAGTCGTAGAATTGATCCCGTAGTGGATCATGGGTTAATTGCGTGCTCCAGGTGAGTGACCCACCTTCAAAAATTATTTTGGGCAATTAATTATATTTAATTGGTATTTAATTTGGTATTTAAATTATGCTCATGTGGTGTGATTTATTTATGAATTATATTGTGGTTTAATTTATTATGCATGAGCAAGGTGTATTTTGGTAGTATTTGTATGTGGTTTTAAATTTGATTTTCCGGGCATAATTGGGTTAAATATTTTACGAAAATATTGGTTTGAATTTTATAAATTATGCCCGTTGTATTTTTATGGTTGCATCTCGTACTTCGAGAAAATTGTGGTTTGTTGATTATCGCTGTTTCGTACCGGGTTGTTGAATAAAAATATGTGGGATGGTGTTTTGTGAAAATTTGGTATACTTCCCACGATGGTTTTTGGAAAAACGGTACGGTTGGTTATTAATGTTTATTTTTAGACGCACTCATACAATATTGGTGTTCTGGTGTATGGTGTATGGACACGTGGTAGCACGCGGTTATTATGTGGTTTAGCGTGCGGTTATTACTTCACCCGTGAGTTGCCATTGGACCGTGGGCAGGCAAGGTTATTGTTGCGCACAGCCGCCCCCCTCCTTGGCCGGGTTGATGGTTTTAGCAGCGGTACTGTCGGGACGCCGAAGTGACCGTTGCAGGTTTCTCTCTTTAACCCCCCACCAGTCGGTGCTCGGGACGCTAGGTATCGGAGGGCATCACCGGTATATGGTGTGGTGCGTCGGTGTAAATTGCAAATAATGGTTTAAACCCCAAAGGTGTTCAAAATTATTTACTATAATTTATTATATTTTTATTATATATATTGGGGTATGTTTTTATTTATTTATTGTGTATCAAATGGTTTAATCCCTTGGTTTTTGGGAGGTATGTACATTGGGTTTTGCGAAAAGGTTTTAAAAACGGAACATTTCAAACAGAGCGATTGGTGAGAGTTTTGAGAGAAATTATTACTTCAAATATTTATTTATTTATTTATTTAATTGTTCGGTATTGCTTAATTAAATTCCTTTATTTTTATATTATTATTATTAAAGGTGTACAGTAGTTAGGGTCACTCACTGAGATGATTAGCATCTCACACTCTTAAATTCCGTTCCCTTAGGTGCAAGTGGTGGTAGATGTTCTTCCGGAGCGAACCAAGTTTTCCGCTGCTGTTGTGTTTCGAGAAGTATTTCTGTACTCTTTCATTTCAGTGTATTATTTCTTTCAGCCTTATTGTATTTCTGTTGTTTAGCACTTCTTAAAGCTCTGTATACTATTGAGATACTTCTATTTTATTTATGCACTGGAATGTTGTTGTTTTTGAGAAGTGCTGGAATTTGTGGAACAACTTGTAGTTTGTGGGAGGAATAAGGAGATGTTTTTAGAAGTGTGTTTTCAGTGCAGGTAAATTTGTGGTAAGTAAATCCCTTAGGGGAGGTGCTGCCGAATTTTCCGTTGGAAGGTTCGGTGGTATTTCTCTGGGATCAGGGCTTGTCTAGGGTTCCGGGGAAGGAATTCTGGACGGGTCCTGACACTTATAAGGAGTGTTTCGTTCCCCTTTCCAACCGATGTGGGACTTCACAGCATAGGTTATATCTTTTTGCATAGGTTTTATATATATATATATATATATATGGAAATTCTATGGTGAGGATGGTCCGCATGAGGACTGCAGTATTAGTGATGGTTTTTCATAGTATTAACGATGGTTTTTTAGAAAATCGTCACTAATACTATAAAAAACCGTCACCAATACTGTGGTTCGTATGAGGACCATCCGCACCATAAATGGACTGTATATATATATATATATATTAGTGAATGGTGCATAGGTTATATCTAGGTTTGGATTGTAGGAGAGGGAATATGAAATATAATCAGGAAAAAAAAAAGCCTAGCTATATATATATTTTGCGATTTTTTTAAAAAATATTTTAGCTTTAATTTACGTACTACTTTTTTTTTTTTTGGGTAGTTTTTGCAGCATTGCTACACTGCCACTCGAACCTGGGCAGGGATGGAATAGAAGCATGGCTTGGGCCAGCTCGACCTCGGCCTGTTACATACTACTTGTTAGTTTACATACATGTATGTATGTATGTATGTATTTATGTATATATGTATGTATGTATGTGAAGACCCAAATCTGTTGGAAAAAGGAACGAAACACATCTTATAAGGTGGTTTGGATACCTTTCCTGTACGACGCATTGTGACAAAACTTTGAGGATTGGATTGTAAGAGAATTCTCCAGACCCAAAAAAGACAATATCAGACGCGGGTGGTTTGGGCTGCTACAGTTGATATCCCCAAAGGGGGAGGATTGTGAAGTCCCACATCTGTTGGAAAGGAGAACGAAGCACGCCTTATAAAGTGGTGTGGATACTTTTCCCGTACGACGCATTTTGACAAAACAAGAATTGGATCGTAAGAAGATTCCCCAGGCAATATCGGACGCGAGTGATTTGGACTGTTACAATATATGTATGTATGTATGTGCAGCGTATAAGAGTATCACCAATGCCATTATAACATCCAAGAGACTATGTGATTGTTAAAATTATTTTACCATGTTGGAAAATTAAATAGTGATTAAAAAAGATAATCTCCAATAGATATGTCAAGAGATTTTGTTAAATTACTATGCCCCAAAAAAAAAAAATTACTGCAAAGGAAGTCTACTTAGATGATGTGACATAAGAAATAATAAAAACAATTGCATCAAAAATAAAAACAACTAAGAATATAATCTTTTTTTAAAAGAATAAAATATGTAAACACATCAATTTAAGAGAGATGATTGATTTAGACATCTATGCAACATAGACAACAAGTTATCTCAATTTATTATATCAAAGTTCTTTGAATTTATGTGTTACATAAATTGCAATTGCAATGGTTATAGATATTAAAAATGCTCTAATTAATGATAGTGGAATAGCTCCTTTTATTATTATTAATATTTGATATTATTTTTTATTTATTCCACAAATTCATAGCTGATATTTGATTTTAAAAAACTGATTCGTCAAAAAAAAGGGAAATATGAAAATTGAAAAGGACTTAATAAAGTTACAAAATTCCAACCTATAAAAAAAAAAAAAATTACAAAATCCAAAGAGACTATTGTCCTCTATCTGTAGGAGACACTACTCTTTTTCTTATTTTGGTATCTAGCCAATTAGAAGACGGTACTTGCGTAAAGTCCACGGAAAAAAAGACCTACCGAACAGCCAGTGGCAAAGAAATACATGCATGAAAATTGAAAATTATTTACGTAAAATAAATATTTGATAAGAAAATTAAATTGAGACTGGTGCCATTTATTAATTCCAATTAATTTTGTTTTAGGAGATATTAAATGGATAGAACCTTAGCACAACTCAGATAGTCTGGGCTAATGTAAATTTTGATACCATATATTTAAATTTGCCGTACAATTATGTATTAAATGGAAAATATTCATGTTTTTGTTTTTATTTGTTTCATTATTTTAGGTAACATTTGTTAAACTTTTAATTTTTCATTTTGCTTTTATTTGTTTTATAGTTATGAATGGAAGAATTGGGATAATTTTAGATATTAAATTTCTTCGCAATCAATTTTATTTTTCAAATGTGAGAGCATCTTTAATATTAAATGTAGATTGCTTTTTATATATCATAAATGCACATTTAAACATAAAATTGTAATGTACATAAAAGCTATTTATGACTTAATTAATTACATATTTTATTAATTTTTTTTCAAAGAAGTATCTTTTTAAAGAAAATTTTGTTTTTTAAAAAATTTTAAAATTTGTAATACTTCAAGAATAAATATTCACCAAGACAATTTTAAACAATGTCATTGGAAATCAATTTTTTTTTTTTAAAAAAGAAAAATCCATATTGTTTACGATCATATTTATTTTCACAATCATCGGAGATGTGAATTGTGAGAATGGACATGATACATAAGCAAAATTGATAATATTTTAAAACAATATATTCTTCAATGGTAATATCTATTTTGAATGTCAAGTCATTGTGGTCTAAACATTGTCAAAGTGAATGTTTATTATAGAGGTTTTGTTAAACATTCTTTATTTTTCATAAATGACAAATTTCCTTGAAAAAGTTATTTTTTTTAAAAGGAAAAAAAAGTTGATAGAATATGTTTTTAATTAATAGTCAATAATAGCCACCAATATTAAAAGCATCTATAACAACTCTGTTTATTGATAGAATTTTTTATCACATTAGAAAAAAAATATACAACCATTACAAAAAACATTTTCAATGGATTTGCCTAAACACCTTATTAAACTGATGTGGTAGGGAAAAAAAAAAAATTGTCAAAGTGACCCTCTATTTGTGAAGAATTTATTAGACATTCTGAAATTTTATAAAAAAGGAAATTATCCTTAAAAAGTCAATTTTTTTAAAAAATAATAATAAAATACTTAATTGATTAATAGGCATAAATATCTTCTTTGTATATTATCATTTGAGAACAATTTTATATTTGATAGTGCATTTTATGCCGTGTGGATTTAAACAATGTCAATTTTTATACTATATAGAAAATAATCTACATTTGGAAAAATGATTTTACAATTAACTGTGCATTATTCCACCTAAATTTAGGTAGTGTCAATTTGTATGTCATATATAAAGCAGTTCGCATTTACTATAAGAGATGCTCTTGTGTTGGAGAACAATTTTTTATTTGACTGTATGTTTGTGTCACTTATATATCAATAATGTTAATTTTTATTCCACATATACAACAATTTACATTCAGCGTTCGAGATACTTTTATAACTTTGATCCATGATTTTGATAGTATGGGTGTTATTATTAAACCAACTTCACTTACCCTTTCTTCAATATTTGGTTACAATTTTAAAAAATAGAATTTATATGTGATCAAATAAATTAGTATTTAAAGAATAGAATTTATATGTAATCAAGTAATTAACCCAATTGAAAATAAGAATACACACTTCCATATCAAAAAATATCAAAAACTAATTTTTTAGAAGATTAATGACATGTTTTAAAAAATAGTTATGATCTAATATGTTATGCAGCTCATTTTATGGTAGGCTATATTGGAGTAGAATTGACATATTTGTAGACATTGTTTAAGGGAAAACCATTAAGAATACACTTCCCGGTCCAAGGTGTAAACCTTCCTAATTTGGGTGAAATTTTCAATATTAATTTATAGTATTTAATTTTATTTTTAATTTTCTTAAATATATATATATATATATATATATATATATATATTGCATTTCTTCTGTCTCTGTTTAATATATATTGTACGACATCAATATTATGTAACAGAAAGCATACTACTTAGTTCATGTAACATAAAATATACTATCTATTCACTAAATCAAAATATTCATTTAAAAAAAAAAAAAAAAAACTCCACTAGATGAAAATGCTTTGAGGAAATCATCTCTCACAGTTTTCCACGTATTGGAAATTAAATCCCTGTTGTTTCAACATTTTATCCTAACAAAAGTAATGCATACACTTTATTTTATTTTATTTTTATCATTTACGGTAATTTCTCTTTACTTTAATATTTTAAATATATATCAATTAATCTATATTACTTGACAAAGTAATGTAGACGCTTGAAAACTGAACATTTTAAGAAAAAAAAGTCCGCATTCTCCCTGAGTTTCAAACAAACCAATTGGCTTGAGGGAGTTTGGAAAGTGTATAGAGGACATTAACTCGCCGACAAAGTCCCTCATTCCGTGGTTAATGCAATGTCATAAAGTTCGAAAAATATTCAATAAAGCAATGACCCCTATTCTTAGGGCGCGCCACATAAATACTATTAATTTTGCCACAGGGAAAACAAGTTCAGGCTTTTTCCTTTTTTATTTGTGTATTTAAAATTTATTTATACATATGATTATTGAATCGTTAAAATATTAACAAATTATTTGCTTATATGTAAATGACAAAAATTCTCCTATCGGAACATAATCAATTATTTCAGAATCTTCTTTATAAGCTCTAAAATTCGTTAAAGATTTATTTGAATTTTAATAGAATTTATTTTTTAAAAAATTTTAATATTTTATTAAATTCATATCAACTCTAAATATATTTTTAAATTTAACATTTTGAAAAATTTTTAAAATTAATTATAAAGATTTTGATAAAATATCAATTAATACGTTCTGATAGAAGACTAAATGTATGTAAATAAATTAGTAAATAAAACTCCTATACATATGCCAATATTTCTCCTATCACCTTAATAAAATGATCATTAACAAAATAATAATACTTGAGGCACATAATAAAATATCAAATACATGAAAAAATAATATAGCTTTATTTTATTAGTTTGCCTCAAATAACAATTTTTTTTTTTTTTTGGGTTAAATCTCAAGAAGACTTTACTCATTTATATATAAGTTATAGTTATTTGTCAATCAATAAAATGGTAACACATCACCTATGTTATACATTGATAAAATACTTTAGTAAATGATTTGGTTATAGTGAACAAAATAAGTATCCTAAATCTGACAAAGATATATTACTCAAAAAGATATTTTACATTTTTCTTTTTGGTTGTATTTTACTCTTGTCGTTTGGACTATACATCTACAATGAAACAAAAAAGTGGTGCGGCAAATAATAACAATATGACTACAATATATGAGACATGCGAGCATCCCGCGTTGACGAAGTTCAATGCAGACTGACTTTTACATTCGACCAACCAGGTGGTGTTACAAATACTCACATGATTTGGAATTTGGTTGAAAAAATTATATAAAATATGATTTCTTTTTTTTTTTTTTTTCATTCAACAATTCAACCTAACTCCTAGCTTTTTAATTTCGCAGAGACACAAAACAAATAACGACATAGAATACGTGATACATGTGTCTTGGTTTTTTTATTTTTAGAGCTTCTTTGAAACAAAGAAAAAAAGGTTATTTAAGGTTTTTAATTTTTAATTTTTAATTTTATTTGTTTAGGATTTATATTATTTTCCAATGATAGTTAAAAAGACATAAATAAAAATTAAAAATAGTTTGAATGATTTTTTAATCTTGTGTATATCCAGAATTATTTCCTTCTTCTATATTCAATTAAGTAAAAGTGTCTACTTATCATTTGAATAAGATATTTTATATCAATTCGATATAGTTAAAAGTGCAAATTTTAAAGAAACAACCAAACAATCAATTAGCATCTCTCCATATAGAAGAATAAGGCAATACTACAAAGACGAGCCAAATGTTTAGGATCCAATAATTAAATTCAAGAAATTGCGATAGATAAAGTAATTAGGTTGTGCCCAAGTTTGGGTTATAGAAGAGAACCATGAAATATGACTACGAAGAAAAATGTCTATACATATATATATATATATATGTATATATATATTGTGTAGCTTATAATTTAATGACAATTGAATACCTCTTTCTTTTTTTTATTAATATTTGATATATATATATATATTATTTATTTTACAAATTCAAAACTGATTGTAAACTCAAAAAAGAAAAAAAAAAGAAAAAAAAAAGGGAACTGATTCTTAAAAATGAGAAAAACAGAAAATCAGTACTATAATTTAATGGAAAGTCGTTATAAAGTTTTTTTTAATAAAAAACTACAATATATATTATAAACCGAAAGGAAAAAAATTTCACCCACTTGATCGAAATTAGAATTTAAAAATGTTTTATGAATAGATTTTACCATTGTACCAAAATGCAAGAACTAAAAAAGTTACGAAATCTCAACACAGCAAGGGCTTTTTCTTATTAACTGTACAGTGTATAACATTTTTTTTTTTTTTTTTTTATAAAAAATTAGTGTTGAAGATGTAGTTGACTTGGCTCGATCTTATAAGATACCTAGTAAGTGCATTTTGTTTTTTTTTTTTTTCTTTGGCATTATCCTTTATCTCATCCAAACCGGGACAATTCTTTTTTTCTTTTTTTTCTTGTTTTTTTTAATTTATTGTTTTTTGGTGTTCTTTATCTAATTAGGAGACAGCTGTACTGGTATCGTAAAGCGGTACGTAGAGTGGGGAGTTGGGTCCCGGGAGCATATAAATTTTTTCCTAATTGGTTTTTTATTTTTATTTTTATTTTTTGTAAATTCTTTAGCTAGATAAAGTCTTGGAAAAAAGAGTCCTTCAAGATGGCCAGTGACAAAGAAACACATGCATGCAAAATAAAATTATTTACATAAAATAAATATTCGATAAGATAATTTGAGTTTGGTATCTTTGTTATTTCTTGAACCATACCCAAATAGCATTTTGGTTTATGAATTTATTTTTTTGTCATTTTAGTTTTTAAATTTTAATTTTAACGCATTTTAATTTTTAAAATATTTTTTTTTAATATTTTTTAACAGTTTTAAAGCATATAATTATCTGATGCAATAGGTGAAATTTTTGTGGGGTGTTTGATATTGTGGTTTCAATATTTTATTGTTACAATATACTGTACAAATGAGATTAAAAAACACTTCAATGATCAAAATGCATTAAAAGAATGAAGTTTAAATGTTAAAATATCAAATGAAAAAGTTCAAAAACCAAAATACAATTATTAACATGGTTCACGACTAGTAAAGCAAAATGCCCAAAATTTAATTGGGATTGGGCCTATTTTTTAATTCCGATTAATTTTTTATTTTTTATTATTTCTTTTGGCTATAATTCCAATTAAATTTGATCCACCAAAAACATGCATGTGTCTAAATCTAATAATTTAATCTTTTAGGACAACTAGTATAGATTATGATTGCAAATATAAAATAGGAGAAGTATTTTTTTACTACCTCCGAGACCCATATAGGTATGAGTGGAGCCATGACCCTATGTTCTTTAGTTTTTATTTAATTTGTATTGCATTTTTTTTTTTTATGTAAAACAAACTTTGCAATTTACCTTTACGTCTTTATAAAAAACCTTCCATCCTCACAACCACTTCCTACGTCAAAAACTCTCGCAGTATCAAGGGACTCTGCCAGTTTTTAATACGACATCGGTTAGTCGTCCTATCATTTTTATGCCATGAATTTCTATCTGTTTTTCCTTTTAATTTTTTTTATAGTGTCGAATTTCATGGAGTATTTGTGTGTATGGCTTCGATCCACATCTTTACTTATTTTTCCTTTTTATTTTTTGTTTGTTTTTAGTTATATTTTTCTCACATATATGCTTTGATTTTTTCCGTTTCTTTGTTATTCGTTTTAGTGTTAATTTCAATTAGACCATGATAGATCACACCCTTAGGTTTTAATATGTTTATTCCCCAACCCTCATTTAATATTTAACCGAGGAAGGATAAATATGGTAATTTTGCCTTTTAAGAAGGAACAAATTCTATTCCTACAATAAAACTTGCTAGACACACTATAATTTTAATAATTTTTAATATTACAATAATATCCATTCATAAAATGTTAGAAATAACCTTAAACATTTAAAATGCTAGATACACTATCCCCATTAGGTCGTCTTCTTCGATCATCTTTTGAGTTGGTGTAAACTTGAGAAAATCTCCGTCGAAGCGGTGGAAGGAAAGGACGAGAGTAATATGTAGAGGATCAACTGCGATTCATATAGATATAGAAAAAAACATAGATAAAATACCCCAATTAGAAAATACAAAACCCAGGTTGCCACTTCAAAAACATGCCTAGATCTAACACAAACACCAACAAAGAGTCCCCCATTAGATCTTCATCTTCACATATGAGATGAAAAAAATAATTAAAAAAAAAAGAAGCGTTCCATGGAGAAAGAAAAGAGAGAGATATTGCAACAAAGACCCCCACATTAGATCGTCATCTTCATATAAAAGGGGGGAAAAAAAAAGTTCTAGCAAAAAAATAAAGAAAGAAAAAAAGAGAGTTCTATATAGAAAGAAAAGAAAGAGATACAGAGAGATGATGACTACACATAAACACTGAGAATATCACAGAATAATAAAAAGCTCTGATTCGCCTTACGAAAGCGAGTCTTTCCACAGTATTCACAAAAACATGAAAAACCGACCCACAATAGTAAATTGGCCGGATAACATAATTTTTGTTCCAATGTTTGGCCGTATTCCATCCCTCCATCGCCATAATTTGGGTATGTTTAGATTTATTTTATTCATTAAGGGTATATTAGTGTAAATTGTAGTGTGTCTAGTAATTTGTACAGTGTGACTAAAATTATCCTTTAAAAATTAATTGCGGGAATGAAATCACATAAAAATTCTTAAATTTTTGGTGTATTAATAAAAACTTTAGCGGCTCGAAATTTGTTTTATTTATTATTATTATTATTATTTTGTTTTTATTATTATTTTTGTTGTTGTTGTTTGAAGTTCTTAAAATTTCTTACCAATGGATATCAATATTGTTGTAAAAACTCTAACAAGTATTTTATGTATCAAGGTTATAAGTCTTAAAAAAAAAAAAAAAAAAAAGGAAACTTATTCTGTCAATTAATTAGTTTTTTGTTCGACTGTTATTATTATTTTTTTCTTGCTAATTTTTATAATGGGTTTGAAAAGTCCAAATGAAGAAGGGAACAAAAGAACCAAAAAAAAAAAAAAAAAAAAAACTTATCGTTTAATTAGGGAAAAACAAGAAGAAAAAGAGAGACTAAAAGCAAAAAAGAAAAAAAGAAAAGGAAAAAGAGATTCATTTATTAATTTTTTTAATTTATTGCAAAAATATAAATTTGAAGTCATAAAATATGTGTATTAATTGCTTCTTCTTCTTCCTCTTCTTCTTCATTTTTTTTTTTTTTTTGGTTGTGGGGTCCCCTTGGCTTCAACGGTTTTTCTTCTTAAGATTATGGTTACGTAAACTTTCTCTATTTTAGTTCTCCCACCGATTTATTCTCATCTTCCCACCATATATTTTCCAATTTTTAGGAATCATGAACGACAAATTAAGCCAAAAAAAATAAATAAAAAAAACCTAGCATGTGCAATTTTTTTTTTTTTTTTTGGTTGGTCCATAAAATAAATTTCTACCTACATATAGATAACGGATGGTATCCCCTAATTTATTTGTGTATGTTTTCTCATTTCTGGATGTCTTAAATTTAAAGATAGGGAAACATGGAAGAAGTGACCACACACAATATTCCAAGGCCAAGAATTGTAGCGGCGTGTGCGAGGGTGCCCCGTGATCCGCCTCCTATCATGAATATTAGTCCAGAGATATTGGAACCTGACCAGGAAGATACACGTAGTTGGATCATCTACAAGGTTCCCAATAAGCTTCGGGAGATACGCCCAGCAGCCTACACTCCGCAAATAGTGTCAATTGGGCCTTTTCACCATGGCAAATCAAACTTGAAGGCCATGGAACATTATAAAGACAAGTATGCGAAAGAATTCCTGGAGCAATCCTTCTGTAATCATATTAAGCAGGAGGATTTGATGAACGAATTGAAGAAAGAAGATGGGAAACTGGTAGAAAGAATCAAGCGCAGCTATGAAGAAGATAGCTTTGAGCCTGAGAATGAGAAAAAGTACTGGACGGACAAGATCCCCATGATTTTGCAAGATGCCTTCTTCATCTTTGAGCTCTTCTTTAGAAACCACGAAACTCAGCCTCCCGATAGAGAAGACGATGAGAAGAAGAAGCAAAGGGCAGAAAAAATAAAAAAAATATTCAGGGACTACATATGGAGAAGTCCATGGGTTAAGGCAGCTATAAAACAGGACTTGATTTTGCTGGAAAATCAGCTCCCCTTTTTTGTTCTCACTCATCTGTTCGATTCCATCTTCAAACATCGGTCCAAAGACATTGATGGTATCCCTGATTATCTACCAGAACTGAAGAATAATGAAGGTGAACCGTGCGATTTCTTAATACAAGTTACCTATGAATTCTTCATTGATTATTACAGGTTTGGAAAACCTTGCCCCAAGGAGAGTTCCGAAAATAAACCTCTGTTCAAGTACTCCGGGCAGGAAAAGAAACAATTGGTGAGTGAAATGAAACATATCAAACATTTCACCGATTTGATTAGAAAGTTTATGTGCGACGAAACAGTCGAGTATCCCAAGAGTTCTGAAGCTTTGACCCACTGTCTCTACTCTGCAAAGCAACTGGATAATGCAGGGGTGATGTTTGGGCGTCCAAAGGATGCTACATATTTGGCTAGCATAAACACTTGGCCTGATGTTAAGGATGATGATAAGTGCTATCAGTGGTGGAATGGCCGCGGTTGCTGTTGGTTGAATGGTTGCTGTTGGATTAATTGTTTGCAATTGAAAATACCCCAACTGAAGGTCCAAGACAACACAGAGTGCATTTTCAGAAACGTCATGGCGTTGGAGCAATTTGTCTATCCAGATGAGCCTCGTATCTGCAATTACATTTTTCTGCTGGATCAACTAATCGACACTGTTGAAGATGTGGATTTGCTGGTTGACAAGAGAATCATTGAGAATTGGCTTGGCACCAACAAGGCCGTGGCTGCCTTGGTTAACAAACTCTGCGACCATATTGTGACACCGCATTTCTTGTATACTGATATCTGTGACAAACTTAACAAGCATCAAACCAAAAGATTGAATGTTGCCAGGTCAACCCTCAAGAGGGTTTACTTCAAGGATATTTGGACTGGCAGTGGAACTGTTGTTGGGCTTGTTTTCCTTGTATTCTCCCATCAAGAATCTCTTCTTTGTATGAGGTAAAATATGAAAATTAGCTATGTAACACCCCGACCCAAATCACATCGGAATTCGTGCACGTTAACCGAGGTTGACCGTTGACCGAGTGGGTCAAAAGTTTACTTTTTGTTCCAGTTGAAATTTCTAGTTGACCATGGTACTGTGGCGAAGTGCATGATGCCCTAAGTTCGTAGACTGGTAGCACGTCGAAAACGGAGCTACGGTTTGAAAGTTATGGGCAAAACAAGCCGAGGTGCAAACTGTCCAAAAGGTGCCAGGAGTTGACTTTTTATCGTTGTGTAATTTTGTTTTGGCTTTTGTATGGTTGTAAAGTACTCGTCAATACGAGTTCATAGACTAGCGGCACGCTTAAATTGGACATCTGGTTAAAAAGTTATGGACGTGTGAAGTTCGCCGAATACCATAATATTTTATTATATATGGCTTAAGTGCACAGTAACGCCACGTGTTGTCACCTGATTGGTCCACGTGGGTGAACAGTGTCACCCACGGTGGCTTTTATTTGGCAAAAACGATGGGGAGGAGAGAGAAAGAGAGAGAGGAGAGAGAGAAACGACCATCCGCCGAAATTGTCAAATTTTTCGGCCCATTCTTGCTACATGCGCCGGCCAGAAGGGAGCGCCTCTCTATTCCCGGCCGAACCCCGAAATTTTACAACCGCTGGTCGCTGGACCCGCCCAGATCGAGCCGGCAAAACTCGGCGGTGATTTTTCCCCACCACTGCCGACCACCGCCGTTTGACCCGTTTCCGGCCACTTTCAAGCCACATGCGCCTGACCAATCTCTCACCCGTGGGAATTCCGGCCTACCCACCAAATTTCACGGCCACCGAACCTTCGACGCGCCGGGATCAGAGTATTTTTCGGCGAGGCGCCGAAAACTTTCAAACCCCGATCTCTTCGCCGTCCGGCTTCCATTTGCCTCACCGTCCTGTCCCATTGGAACCCTCTCCCCTCGATCTACAAAACCCCCAAAAATCTCAGCCATCGGCCACCGGACGCGCCGCCTCCGGCGACGATTGCTGGTGACCGCGGCTCGCCGGAAATCACTGTTCCGGCGAGTACCCAGTTGCACCGCTGGTCCCTGTCCACTAATTCCGACCTCCTGAATCGAAATCCAATGTCCTTTTCCTCCAATTTGCGACGGTTTGGGAGAATCGAGGAGTTGAATTTCGAAAGCTTCTGGCGAGATTCTAGCCACCCCGGGTCCGATCTCTGGGAAGTAAGACCGGATCCGTGATCCTCATCACTCAAGCTTCGATTCGGTATATTATTCGTAATTTTTAGTTGTCGTTTGTGTTCGCTTCCCGGGTACCCATTTGAGAGTTATCCGATTAAAATATTAATATATTTGGTTGGTGTACTGTGGATGTTTTAGGTGCACTTGTGGGTAGTGCAGTTGATCCTGCGGAGGATCTTAGCTGATATACGAGCTCAAGGTGAGTGACCCATCTTTTAAAATATTTTGGGCAATTAATTATATTTAATTGGTGTTTAATTGATATTTGAAATTATGCTCATGTGGTGCAATTTAATTATAATTGTGGAAAATTATTATTTTATTGTGATTTAATTTTATTTATTATGCATGAGCAAGGTATTTTCAGTAATAAAGCGTATGTGGTTTTAGTATTATTTTTGGGCATAATTGGTTTAAATATTTTAAGGAAATTATTTGTTTAAATTGGTGGTTTCAAATTTGATAATTATGCCCGTGGTATATTATTTGTTGGACCTCGTGTTACGAGAAAAATTATTTTTATATTGTTATTGATGGTTTCGTACCGGGTATGTTAAAGGAAAATATGTGAGATGGTAAATTTGAAAACTGGTATATTTCCCACGGTGATTTTGGAAAATCGGTACGGTTATGATTAATTTAATAATTATTTTAGACGCACTCATACAGTATTGGTGTTCCAGTGTATATGTGGTTAGTGTGCAAGTATTATGTCTCCCGTGAGTTGCCATTGGACCGTGGGCAGACAAGTTTGATATTGGCCACAGCCGCCTCCCTCCTTGGCCGGGATGACGGTTTCAGCAGCGGTACTGTCGGGACACCGAAGTACCGTTTGCAAGTTTCTCTCTTTAACCTCCCGCCAGTCGGTGCTCGGGACGCTGGGTATCGGAGGGCATCACTGGTATATGGTGTGGTGCGTCAAGTATAAATTTTCGGATAGAAATTTCAAACCCCAAAGTGTTCAAAAATTATTTATTATATTTATTTACATTTTAATTATATTTGGGGTATTTATTTATTTATTGTTTATTAAGTTGTTTGATCCCTTGGTTTTCGGAAAATACGAATATCAGATTTTGTGAAAATATTTTAAAAAGGGAACATTTCCAACAGAGTGAATAGTGAGAGTTTTGAGAGAAATTATTAATTTCAATTGTTATTATTTATTTATCTATTTAATTGTCAGTATTAAATTAAATTCCCTTATTTGTTATATAATTAATATTAAAAGTGTTCAGTAGATAGGATCACTCATTGAGATGATTAGCATCTCACGTTTTTAAATTGCGTTCCCTTAGGTGCAAGGGGTGGTAGACGTTCTTCCGGAGCGAACCAAATCTCCGCCGCTATCGTAGTTCGAAAAGTACCTTTGTACTCGTTTATTTCAATTGTAATATTTCTTTCATCTTTATTGTATTCCCTGCTTAATAGTACTTCATGAAGCTCTGTATATTGTTCTGGACACTTATGTATTATTTATGCACTGGATTACTGTTATTCCTGTGAAGTGCTGTAAAATTGTGGAATCAATTTGTAGTATTGTGGGAGGAATAAGGGGACGAATATAGAAGTGTGTTTTCAGTGCAGGAAATTTGTGGTAAGTCCAACCCTTAGGGAGGTTCTGCCGGATTTTCCGTTGGAGGGTCCGGTAGGATTTCCTTGGGATCAGAGCTTGTCTAGGATTCCGGTGAAGAATTTTGGACGGGTCCTGACAGCTAGCTAGATAAAGTATCAAGTGTGGTTCCTTTCTAGGTCGTCTGTTTTAATTTGTTTTTGATATTGTCCAGATGTGTCTAGTTCTGTTGATCTTGTAATTATCACTATTTATGGGCTTGAACCCAAAATAAATATATAAATAAATAAAACAACTGAGCATGAGCATATTTTTGCTAATAATTTTTTTTTTCAATTTTCATCTAATAAAAAGCTGGAAAAAAGAGGATTGATCAAACCTTTACTGGGGGAAAAACAAAAGTTTAAGTTTTTTAATTTATTTTTATTCAAGTTAAAGAAAAGAGCCCCACAAGTCAAATTGAAAACAAATTTTTTAAAAAAACTTAATTATAATAATAAGGGATCTGAAATCTATATGTTAAAAATTAAAATACGGTCATTTTCCCCAAAAAAACTTACACAAAGTGGCTGAAAATAATTGTATATGATTTAAGAGAAAAAAAAAAAATTTCTATCCTGAGAGTTTACCACTCTAGAGTCTAGAATCCAGAGGTAATCAAATGTGAGTAAGGGATTGTTAGCTTTACTCTTTCTTGGGTAATTTATGTCAACTGCAAGTAGTTTTAAAAATTCCCATTATTCATTCTTTCGGGCACCATAAAAGCTATTATTATTATTTTCAGGGTAATGATTTGAATTGGAATTCCTTTACTATATTACAGATAGAACATAGTAGGGAACCTTTAAAAGTGTGTACTTTGGAGAAGTATTTCTAGTATTGTGGCACTCTTTGTGCCATTGATCCTAGTTGTTTCAGTCATTGTAAGCATCAAGCATATTTCTTCTAATTAATTAACATTTGCCAATTTAATATCTTGAAATTAACCAACTCCATTGTTTTTTTCTCGCCAACCGAACAGAGTAAATAAATGACAAAGAACATTCCCCCCCCCCCCTCCTCTCCTTTTATTGGGTCCTATCAATAAAGAATAGCATGACACACTTAACAAAAATTTCTACAGCTCCCTGAGTATCGATTGTCTTATAGTGCCAAAATTGTACTAAAACTTGTGGATCATTAGTCATATGCTTTTTAATTCCTGGTTGGTGGAATAGCTGGCAATGATATGGATGATTGGTTTGGCCCTTGGGCCTTAGACTTTGGAGTTAGATACACATGAGCATATATATATAAGTGACACCTGAGGCCTTATTATCGGTTAGACTAATCGCAAATTCAGTCACGATTGTTTCCTCCGTATATTTTGTCAAATTTCATGAAATTGTGTGCATATATATGGCTTGCAATGTACTTTTATTTTGACGTCATATGTGACGTTGTTTGTGCTTGTAACTGCATCTTGTGAGTTTTTGACAATCTTTTATATGCTGGTAACCGGTGAGCTATATCCTTCATTATAGTTTCAATTAAAAATGATACTGGTTATCCTGCCTTATGTAATTTAGGCTATCATTGATCATCTCTTTAGGGTCCATAAAGCATGAACCTTCATGTACATAATGTTAAAGTAATAGTACAAATGAAGAAAGTAGATATTTTTGAGGCTGAATTCTCCTCCAAGTTGTACCATGCTCAACATCAACTCAAGAACATTATAATTAAAGCTTTATTTTTATTTGTTATGCATTTCTGTGTGCATGTCTCTGTGTTATTTCTAGTTTAAATATGTATTTTCCTTACAAACATCACTCCTTAGATTAGACTTGCTCGAAAGCTGGTTGAAGCTGGAGCAGAACTCATGGTTATATTGAATTGGCTCAAATTTTAATCATTTTATAGCGACCTGCTTTTCTGTTCATAGGTTCAAAGTTGTTTAAATGCTTGACTCTTGTACTGTGGTCACTGATTTATTCTTGGAGATAATTTACAGAAGATCATAGTTAATTAGAGCACTTGATTGTGGTTATTGCATTGGAGTAAATCATCGCAGTCTTTCATTCATATCTTTGTCTCCCTTTTAATTTTCAACTTGTACTGGCGCCAAGTTCAAAGGTTTGATGAGAAAATCAGAACTTGGATAGAAGATTTTTTCACACAAAAGTAAGGAACATGGAAAGAGTGGAACTAGGTTCCCCAATGGGTGCTGCACGAAAGGTGCTGCTCTCGTTCATTTCGCTCTGGGACGTCTTTTGCTCTCTTGTTGAACTTACAGATTTAGCATGCTGCATTCCTAATGTGTTTGCATATTATTGGGTTCGCAGTCAATCAACAAATGATGCTTGGCCTACTTAAAGCTGGGTCTAAACTCCACAGCCTGCTCTCAGAAACAGATAGTTCTTTTTTTCTGCCTTTGCATCATACTCTCTCTAAGTTTTATACTTTTGACAGAGGTTGGGATTGAAATATGTCTGGATTATGATGATGCTTACTGTGAAGAGAACATCGGTATAGAGGGATGAAATGGTAATTATACATGCAAGAATGTGTGTACAAGGGATTTCTTTTTAATTTTTATTTTTTTAATGCAGCCTAATAATTTGACCAAATATAGGCGTAACGATAAGAAAAATTAGTTTGGTTTATTATTATTTTGTTATCTCTCTAGCTATTGTTTTTTCGTTCCTCATTGCCCCTACCGTTATCGAGTTTGGAAGGGATAAATATGTAAAATACAAGCCACCTCACAATCTTGTGTAAGTGTCTTGTTGGGCTTGGGTCATGGGAGTTCACCAAATATATAACGAGTCACACGGCTTTTGTCGTCACCGTCAGATGCTGCTTATTTTATTTCTAAGTCTTGTAAAAGTCTGCTTTTGGAAGTCGGGTTTTATAATCATTTTAAAAGTTATACCCCGTACTTTTAGTAGATATATATGTGTTGATAGCGTAAATAATGCCTATAATATTACTCTTTGAAAGATATCCTATAATTTATTTTTAGAGACAAGTTGATCTAAATGGAACCCACATAATGCTTCAATAGTTGTTTAATTGGTTATTTTTGTATGTTTACTTTCTATTACTAGATTTTTAATTTAAGTTTTTTTTAAAAAAAAAAAAAAAAAAAAAGAGCAAGAATGGGCATGTATGATCAAGTGGACCCTAAGGATAAATTAAAAATTTCTTAAATAAAAAGAAAATTATAGGATGACTTGTATATTCATAATACATGTCTTAAGGATAAGCAAAGAGATGTCTCTAAGATCCATTGTAAGCATTTTGTAAAGGATTTATAAAGAGGATTTCTATTTATCTTGTTAATGTCAACATCATTCAAACAATGACACATTATTTAAATTTTTTTGATTATTTTAAAAATAAAAGCCAAATATGAAAAGAAAACAATTTAAAAAATAATTACATTTTAATACCTTTTAATTTTAGAATTTTACAATTTAGGCGCTTTATTTTTTTACAATTTAGACTTTCTATTTTAAAATCCATTTTATTGAATTCTTAATTTTTAAAATCCACCGCATGGTAATAAGATTGGAAAAATCCCATCATTTGAATAAATGAAGCGTCTTATTTTTCATATAGATACAATCATACTTAAAGACAATTAAAATTGTCCTGTTAAAGAACCTAATTTCTGTCATGTTAAAGAACCTAATTTCAAGTAACATTGTTTTATATTAATCACAAATATTGTCAATATACCTCATGGGGGTGGAATATTCTTTTGGTAATCATGGGTGTAGCTAAATATAGGACGTGGTAAAAGATTTGCGGGGGGGGGGGGGGAAATCTCGTTACTGGATGAATGAAAATGAGAGGTTACTTTCAACACCACAAAAAGAACCACGTACACCACCACCACATGAATAGAAAATTCCTAAACCCCGTATTGTAGTTCCGATTTAAATAATATGTCAAAATCTTTACTCCTAAGCACTATCACCTATGATGAAAAAAATTTATTTAAAAAAAAAAAAAAACCCACTAACAACTCTTTATTGCCTCAAGTAAGCTTGTCCGATGCTATGTCATTAGTACTCACATCATTGAAGCATTTTCAATGGTATTGCAATTTCCAAAGTTAAATTTTGGTTCAACTCTCCAACGTGCCATAATATGGCATATTATAAAATTTGACAGTTGTAATTTTGATATTAAATTGGACATTAAAATGCAACTGTTAAATTTTGATAATGAGTCCAATTATAATATAGTTTGTCAATATTTTTTTAATTTAGCTTAAATTATTATAATTTTATTTTTTTTTAGCTAATAAAATTGAGTCTCCATCATCATTCAATAATATTTATAATATGATAATGTTATTTTTTTTTTTAACATATATAATTGAAAAATCAATGTTAAGATTTGATATTGATTTTGCTTTTTTTTTTTTTTTCGAAAAGTCCATATCAATACTAAATTTTAAATGTTAATGATAAAATAACATTTACTTCGAGATGCTCTTGGATTATATGTTTACGACATACTCTTCTCCCTTTTGAAATTTAAATTATTAAAGCTTAGTGCAGGATGGATGAAGATGTTAAGCACACGTTGAAACCTTTTTGGTTTAAAAAAGAAGGGACCTCGCCCATCAAGCGTCTTGGAGTGCCCCTTGTTTCCAGAGACTCACAACCGGATATCGTATGCCTCCTATTGATAAAATTTCCAAAAAGGGGAATCTCTTTTTGGGAATCTTGAATTAGCAACTTTAATAATGGGAGAATGGAAAATTGCTATTTGAACCATACGCATATTTTATTTATATATGACCTTATTACTACATGGACTTGCATATACAAGGAGGTGCCAAGAAACTTTGATGTTTAAGAATGAAAATTAAAAAATAAAAAATAAAAAAAAGCGAAAGTTTAATAATTGACGTTACATAAGTGCTAAATATCTTATTTAATGTTCGCATATGTTTTGGATTCTCTAATTTGAAGAAAATTGTACAAAAGTATGAAGTTTACATCGGTTGAAAAGGAAAACAAAATACTTCTTATAAGTGGGTATGAATACTTTTTCCTTACGAGGCATTTTAAAACCTTGAAGGCTAGATTGTAAAAGGATTTTCCAGGCTCAAAGAGGACAATATTGTATACGTATGGTCTAGGCTCTTATAGAAGGACATTCACTTAGTGACAATTCCTTTTTGATGAAGAAGATAATTTTGTCTCAGTGTGAATGATTGACTTGCCTGTAGACAATAAAGAAAATATCCATGTCGATAGAAATGTCGAAAGTATGATTTTACAGAAATATCGAAAGAAATATCGATAAAATTACGGAAACTGAAATTTTTTAATTTAGGATACAAATTTTTACATATGAAATAATTAATATAGTAAAATAATATAAAAATACAATAATTAGAATACAATAATAATAAAATATTCTATAAATATTACAAATTATTTATAAGTGAATAAAATATAATGTTAATTAACACCAAAATATAAAAAATTTAACAGATAATAGTAAGATGCAAGAAACTCTCAAATATAATTCCTAATACATTATCAATACCAAAAAGAATTCATTGGTTTTTCAAATTGATAATCATATCTCAATGTTTCGCGAATATAACAATAGGCATTCCAACTCATCATATTACAGAAATTTTCCATGTAATTGTGGATGTGTTAAGTATATCTCTCTCTATCAATCACAACCAACTATCCAAATGGAGGGTAATATAGATTTATCCAAAAAAGAGAATAACATTCATTTTTTATTACTTTTCTACTCTCATTTCATTTCAAAATTTTTTTTCCCCTTTCTATGTCCTCTCTTACTCAATTAACATTGTGAAAATCCATAAACATCAAATCCAAATAATCAACAATTTCTGCACTTTCATTCACATTTTCCACAATTGCACTTTCATTAACATTTAAAAAAAAAAAAATCAATAACAAGAAAAAAATTTCCGTGTCTTCCTCTATTGCACTTTCATTAACAATTTTTTTTTAAAAAAAATCTATAACAAAAAAAAAAATTCCCATGTCTTCCTCCTCTCTGGCTGTCCCCTTTCCCTTCAGCTCTCTTTACTTTCAGATCTTTCCCTTTCGATCACAATAGACAGACACACACACACCAGTTCTCGGCCAGCATTTTCCACCAACAGAAGGAAATTTCCACCGATTTTTGAAGTTCGATTTCGACGATAAATCGGCGGTACTCCTGACAGAAATTTCTTCCCCCCCTATCGGTGTCGACGGCTACTGACAACTAAAATTATCGCCGATTTCTCGTCGGTTTCAGTGACTTTTGTTTCACTGCCTGTAGGATGCAGAGAGGAAAGCTGCCTTTGTATTTGCCTTTTTTTACTTTTATTTTTTATTGTATAAGTATAGTACTTCCCATATACTGTTGATAACCTCCAACTTTCACTTATCATAGTCTATTTCTGGCATCAATGATTCATCACTACTTTTTTCCATTATCGGTTTCCAGCATCAACAAGTATCACTACTTCTTTCCATTATCGGTTAGTCATATATATATATATATATATATATATATGTATCACTTTCTGCTAGTTTGCATGGCTTAAATCCACATGTCAATATGCTTTGTTTAATTTGTTCTCATTTTTGTTATCGGTTTACTTTTGTGAGGTCTCTACATTTATAATGACGAGAAATAGAAGAAACTCAATTTATAAGATTGAGTTACTTGGCAGCTTGAATTTAAGAACCTTGTTTATTTATTTGCTAATAAATAATTACATGGATGCTTCGATTTGTTTACCTAAATTTGTTGGTAGTCTAACTACTCAATATGGTTTCAAAATGATAACCACATTATATGTTTCCTCAATTATATATATGAAAGGGAGAGGGAAAATGTCAGGACCCATCCAAAATCCCTTCCTGGAATCCTAGACAAATCCTGATCCCAAGGAAACCCTATCAGACTGTCCTATGGGAAATCCGACAGCATCTCACCTAAGGGTAGAACATGCCCAAAATTTACATGCAAGAAAACATACTCCTATATGGTACCACCTTATTCCTCCCACCTTACTATCATAATTTCCACAGTGGTGGCACCTCGATAACAATTCATATAACATATGTATATGCAATAGAAACAATTTACTAAATAAACAACCAAAATATTCCTTTAAAAATTCACGTCCGGCCACACCACCCACTTATTGCCGTACATTGCAAATATTATATTACAAAATATACCGATGCGTAATATAGGAAGAAAAGTAAAACAATCATCACATCAACAACAATAATAATAATAGCAGTCGTTTTCATGATAAAAATAGTATTAATATCATATGTCATATTTACCCAAAAATAATCATTTGTTCAAAGGCTATCACATAATCACAGCTGTCTCATCTGTCCAAAAGCTACCACTTATTCAAGGACTATTATACTTGCCCAATGGTTATCTTTCTTGCAGGTAGGCTATGATACTTGTCGGAATATACCATATGATAATGATAATAATAATAGAAATAATACTAAAAATAAATAATGGCAATAATAAAAATAATAATAAAAATAATAATATTAATAATAATCATTATGATGATGATAATATTAGTAATAATGAAAATAATTGTAAACATAATTCTGATAAATAATAATTGTAATATTAATAACGAGAATAATATTAATAATAGTAATGACAATAAAAGCAATTAAATATAATGTTAGAAAATTAGGTTATGAATAGATAGAATAGTACGATGTCAAATAATATTTTAAATTCAAAATATATTATGAAATATACACTTGTACCAGGGCTACAAACGATACCCTCCAACATACTGTGCAATCCATGATTCCAGCTGTCGCCGGCACCTTGCTACCAATACAGTCCGGGATGGTTGCCTATATTAGCCGTCCAATCCCTGAACTCGTAGACAACATAGTTACGAGACTAACTCTTCATGGACTACATCAGATCGCTATCCCCACACAGTGTGATACATACAAATATATATATATATATATATAATACTTGATGCACATACTATATATCAGTGGTGTCCTATGGTGCCCAACGTCCCAAAGTACCATCTGACGGGGAGGTTAAAAAGAGAAACTGGCATACGATCACGTGGCATCCCACCACGCCGCTGCTAATAGGCATCTTGGCCATGGAGGGGGGTAGTTGATGCTCATTGTGTATTATACCCTGCCCACCCTCAATGGTAACCACAGGACAACCCTATAAATCAACCTGCGCGCTAATCACATCCACATCCACCTGCGCACTAATCACACCAACAACTACAGAATACCGGTACATGTATGATGCATCTAAAACTATAAATTTTTATAGTATTATAAAAATATCGAATTTTGATAAAATAATATCAAATTTATACACTTTTATCAATTTCATAAAATTTATGTTAAGAACTCAAATTTGAAATAAATAAGAAAAGCACCACTAAATACTTTTTAAATTAAATATAATGAGTTAAATACTATATATATTTAATTCAACATAACTTTGACATCATAACTTTAAGTAAAATTTTATTTAAGCAATAAAACACAATATATATATATATATATATATATTCACCCATACTTCATATACGTATGCGCATTCTTTCATCAATTAGCTAAATGTATACATATACTCATATACCAACAAAATATATGTGCATATAGAGATATAGATATATCACACTAGCATAAATTATAGGATGCATCCACACTTATACACACGCATATGTATACATGAATAAAACAACGCACATGCCACTTCGTATTGGATGTCTAAAATATTACAAAAATATTACTTGGACTTCCATAAAATCAAATGATCACACAACTAAGATTCCAAAAACCTAATTTCATGCCATGACTCAAGAATTACCAATGTTGTCCACCCAATTGATATAATACAAAGTGAACCCGATTAGCCTAAACTCAACATTTGGGGTTTTTCAACATCTTGACAATTAGCTTAAATTATCCACTCCTTTAGTCTCTAATAAGCATTAGGAGTCTAACTGTAATGACAATTAACTAAAAGCTTGTCCGATTTCTGTCCAATTTCAACATAAACACAACATTGCTCTGTCAATGGCATCTTCCTAAACATTCAATTATAATTCACATTCTAGCTACCAATTTGAAGCTTATGATAAGAGCATCAAGCAGATACCTTCAATTGGTCTAACCGCCACTGGAGATTTCCGGAATCCTGCCGTGAAGTTGCTGCCGAAATGGGCTCTTATCATATCTCATGAATGAGCAAGATTTGAGCCAATCCAAGCTTGAAAACGGACTCAGTGGACCCAAATTTGTGGAAAAGGACCCATCACATGGCTGGTAGCCACTGGAAAATCGGCCAACAGGGAGGGCACTGGTCGTCGATGTTGGGCGCCGATCCCATCCCATCCGTCAGCCAACCGGCCAGAGATTCAATGACTGGGCTCGCCTAGCCGTGGGCTATCTCATCGCCTGGCGCATGTGGCCATCCGATGCTCAGAAAAGACGCAGACAGGGAGAGTGACTGACGGGAGGGAGAGAGGAAGAGAGAAAGAAGAGGAAAGAAGAAGAAGAGTCCCCTGTGAGTATTTTCCCCCACGTGGGGGAGAAGAAAAGAAAATAGAAAATAAATAAATAAATATATAAAATACTATTAAAATAATAATATGATATTTTCTTGTCATGACACATGGCATCGCTGTTAATGCATACTCACAGATTGATAAATAGTAACAACTATCTTGGAAAAACTTCACAGGTTTGTAACTTTCCAACCACATGTCCAAATCGGGCGTGCTGCTAGTCTACGAACTCATATCGACGAGTACCTCACAACCATACATAACTTAAAGCTAAATTTCACTAAAATAAAAAGTCAACTTTGGCACCCTCGGACAGTTTTGACCTCAACTTGTTTTACTCATAACTTTCAAACCGTAGTTCCGTTTTCGACGTGCTGCTAGTCTACGGACTCAAAATTTGACCATTCTCGATCAACGACGATTAAACACGGTTAACATGAGAAAATTCCAGCGTACTTCGGGACGAGGTGTTACAGAAAGAGCTCCAAGAAATTTTAGGTTTAAAACCTTGAAGATATTCTGTATCATTTTAGGAATAAACTATAGAGAATGATATTTAGTTATGACAACGCTGTCATAAATGATTAAATGTTTCTTTCGGTACTGTTTCATTCCTTAAGATATATTACAGCACTAGGAATCCTACCATAAAATGATAAAAAATGATAAAATGTGTAACACCCTGTCCCAAACTACATCGGAATTCTTGCACGTTGACCGAGGTGGACGTCAAAAAGTTGACTTTTTGTTCCGGGTGAAATTTTTAGTTGACCGTGGTACCGTAGTGAAGTGCATGATGCCCTGAGTTTGTAGACTAGTAGCACGTCGAAAACGGAGCTGCGGTTTGAAAGTTATGGGCAAAACAAGTCAAGATCCAAACTGTCCAAAGGTGCCGGGAGTTGACTTTTTATGGTTGTAGAATTTTTGTTTTGACTTTTATATGGGTGTAAAATACTCGTTGATACGAGTTCATAAAGTAGCGGCACTCTTAAATTGGACATCTGGTTAAAAAGTTATAGACATGTAAAGTTTTCCGAATACCGTAATATTTTAATATATTTGGCTTGAGTGAACAGTGTGTGTTCCACATGCCGCAATTTCAGCCAATCCCATGAGTGACTAGTGTCACCCACAGGTGGCTTTTATTCAGGCAAAAATGCGTGAGCCCTCGGAAGGAGAGAGAAAGAGGGGAGGAGAGAGAGAGAGAGAGAGAGAGAGCTAGAGAGAGAAACCGACCGACTACCGCTGCTTAGCCATTTTCGGCCACCCTTTTCTTACACACACCACCCCACCTTGAAGACAACTTGAAAACCGACCGGCCAGCCAAAAATCACGGCCAACCGACTGCCGACGCGCCGAGATCGAGGCTTTTTCCCCCCGTTGAGTTACCCATCACCAGATCTACCTTCTCACCAAAAATCATGGCTAGTGGCCACGGGACGCGCCATCGGCAGTGACAAGTTCCAGTGACCACGGTGGCTCATCGGGAAATTGACTTTCTGATGAGTTTCCGGCTGCATCGCCCCTCCTTTCCCACTAATTCTGACCCTCTGAACCAAATACAGTGTCCCTTTTCCTCAATTCTCAATGGATTGTGAGAATCGAGGGTCTAAGTTCCGTGACCTTTCTGGCGAGATTCTGGCCACCTTGGGTCCGATCTCCGGGAAGTAAGACCAGATTCGTAATCCTCGTTACTCAAGCTTCGATTCGGTATATTACTTGTCAATTTTGGTTGTCGTTTGTGTTCGCTCCCCGGATACCCATTTGGGAGTTACCCGACTAAAATATTAAAATAATTAGTTTTGTTTATTGTGGATATTTTAGGTGCACGTGTGGATAGTAAAGTTGATTCTGTGGAGGATCTCGATTGATACATGTGCTTGAGGTGAGTGACCCACCTTTAAAACTATTTTGGAGTGATTAATTATATTTATTTTGTATTAATTTGACATCTAGAATTATGCTCACGTGGTGGAATTTAAATATAATTGTGGAAAAAAATATTATTTTATATATATATATATATACACCCATTGATGCTAAACGAAAGTTTGGGTTATTAAAAAAATCTTGATTATTATTATTGTGATTTAATTGTAATTATTATGCATAAGCAAAGTGTTTTCAGTTAATAAATTGTATTTGGATTTTAATATTATTTTTGGGCATGATTTGATTTTAAATATTTCAAGGAAAATATTGGTTTAAGTTTGGTGGTTTCAAATTATATAATTATGCCCATGGAACATTATTTGATTGATTTTATGATTTGGGAAAAAATTATTTGTATATTATTATCGGTGGATTTATGCTAGAAATGTTAAAGAAAAATATGGGAGGTTGAGTTCGATAAATGGTATAATTTTCACTGTGAATTTTGGAAAAATTACATATTTTTTTATAATAAAATTTGGTTATTTATTTTAGATGCACTCATACAGTACTGGTGTTCTGTACTGTATATGTGGATGAGCGCGCAAGTTATTATGTCTTCCGTGAGTTGCCATTGGACCAAGGGTAGGCAAGTTTTATATAGTGCACATAAGCCGTCCCCTTCCATGGCCGAGATGACGGTTTAAGCAGCGGCGCTGTCGGGACGCCGAAGCGACCGTATGCAAGTTTCTCTCTTTAGCCTCCCACCAGACGGTGCTCGGGACGCTGTGTATCGTGGGGCATCACTAGTATATAGTGTGGTGCGTCAAGTATTAATTTTTAGATAGAAATTTCAAATCCTAAAGGTTTTAAAATCGTATTTAAATTAAATGTATTTAATTTGTTTTATCATCTATTTATAATTATTTAAATTATATTTTTGATACTGTTTATTTTAATTTATTAAATCAAATTATATGAATTATATATTGAATTTTTCTTTTATGTTATATTTCTTTCATGCAAGTATTCTAAATTTATTTTATTATATTTCATTACTGTATTTGGATTGTTTAATTATTTATTAAATTAATTATTACTTGATTTGTGGGGCAAAAAATATTGGATTTTGCCAAAATGTTTTAAAAGGGGAACCTTTCCAACAGAGTGGATGGTGAGGGTTTTCAGAAGAAATATTATTTTCAATTAATTATTATTTATTAATTATTTAATTGTTTAGTATTGATTAATTAAGTTTCTTTTATTGTTATGTTATTAATATTATAATTGTACAGTAGATAGGGTCACTCACTGAGATGATTAGCATCTCATATTTTTTAAATTTCGTTCCCCTAGGTACAAGGTTTGGTAGACGTTCTTCTGGAGCGAACTTAATCTCCGTCACTGTCATAATTCGAGAAGTTATCTTTGTCTTCATTCATTTCTATTGTAATATTTCTTTTATCCTCGTTGTATAATTTCTATACTTAATGGTACTTTATGAAGCTCTGTATACTGTTTTGGATATTTATTTATTAATTATGCACTAATTTCGTATTATTAATTTGAAGTGCTGCAAATTTATGGAATTAAATTGTAGTAATGTGGGAGGGATAAAGTGGTGTATATAGAAGTGTATTTTCAGTGCAGGAAAATTTTGGTAAGTCCAACCCTTAGGGGAGGTTCTGCCGGATTTTTCATTAGAGGATCTGGTAGGGTTCCCTGGCATGAGGGCTTGTCTAGGGTTGCAGTGAGGAATGTTGGACAGGTCCTAACAAAATGTATAAAAAGGAACCTGCGTGGAAGCTGTCTACAGAGATATAGATAAGAATTGTACGTAAATAATTATCCACATGGGTCCTTCTATATAGTTCTTGAAGTTGCTAGAGTTTTGGGCTGAGAAGTTTGATGTTCATGTATTGGGTCTTGTATTAGGCTTTGCCTCTTAGTATTGGTATTCCTCTGGCTTATGTTTTCTTGGCTAATACCCCCACAAGCTAAAGGGGGAAGGCTCCACATTTGGCTGAGAGACGTAGCCTTTGAAATCGTAGCACTGGCAAATGGTTTTGTAGAAAGGTTAGCCAACTGATCCTAAGTGAGGGTACATACCAAACGGCCAGGTCACGAAGTAAAATCCTATCTCTAACGAAATAAAGGTCCAGATGAATATGTTTGGTTCGAGAGTGGCAAAGGGGATTTAGAGCTAAAGCGGAGGCATTGATGTTGTCGCATTAGATTATGGGACAATGAGCCTGTAGAATTTAAATTCACAGAAAAGGTGTTGTAACCATGTTATTTTAGACGCTTGGAGACTAAGGCTCGGTACTCACTCTCGATGCTTGATTGAGCCACAACCTTCTGCTCTCTGGCACTCTAAGAAATCAAATTGCAGCCCATGTACAAAGCATAGCCACTGGTTGATCGGTAGTCATTCTAACCTAGTCAGCATCTAAGAAATCGAGGAGATTGAAAAATATGGAAGGTTTGATGTGTACGCCAAGATTTATGGTTCCTTTTATGTAATGGAGTAGCCGCTTGCAAGTTTGCCAATGTGTTGGCTTATGAAGAAACTAAGGTGATAGACTGAATATGAGATTTATGGCCGAGTGAGAGTTAGATGTTGTAACGCACCCACAGTACTACGATAAAGAGTTGGTTTGTCAAAAAGATTACCTTCATAGTTAGATAGAACACCAAAAGTACTAATTGGTGTGTTAGAGCTCTCGGACATGGCCATGTTGGTCTTCAAAAGAAGATCAGCAGCATATTTTAATTGAGAAAGATATGTGTCGGATGAGTCTTTATATACTTCGATGCCTAGAAAATAATTCAATTCTCTCAGTTGTTTGAGAGTAAAGGTGGAGGGTAGATCATTTTGTAATTTTTGAACGGCTCGTAAGGAGCTGTTAGTGAGTAAAATATCATCGACATATATCAATACTAGAATATACGGACCGTTAGAATTATGGATATAAAACAATGACATATCTGGTCGTGAACTGGCGAAGCCCCATTTTTGGAGGAATTGTTGTAACTTGTCGAGCCAAGCTTTCAGCGCTTGTTGAAGGCTGTGTAGAGCTTTTTGTAACATATAAACGTGATCAAGAACAGTTCTGGCTGTTGCATAAAAACAAGTTGAGAAAGTGTGCCGTTGAGAAATGCATTTGTGCAGTATCATTTCTTTTGTTTCCAAAATGTGCTAGGGATAGTATAAATGAAACCATTCTTTCCATACCTTGCTCAGACTTTGGGGGCTGAATTCTGTTGCATCTTGTACCCTTTTCAACCTGAACTCGAGACATTATAATTAAGCTTTATTTTATTTGTTGTACAATCTTGTATGCATGTCTCTGTATTTGTAGTTTAAATACGTCCTTTCGTTGCAAACAGTTCGTCACTGCTTACATTAAACTTGTTTGAAATTTAGTTTAAGCTGGAACGGAACTTATGGCTGAATTGAATTGGCTTAAGTTTAATGATTTATAGCAACATGCTTACGTTCATAGGTTCAAACTCGTTAAAATGCTTAGTTCTTGTACTGTGATCACTATCTATTCTTGGAGATAATTTATAGAAGATCAAGGATTGATTAGAGCACTTGATCGTGGTTACCAGTTTGGACTTTGGAGTAACTCATGTAGTGGGAGTCTTTCGTTTGTATCTTTTATCTCTCTATAATCTTCAATTTGTATTGGGGCCAAGTTCAAAGTGAAGTTTTGCTATGCGAGAAAAATCTGAACTTTGATAATTGATGTACTTTTATGGAAAAGTGAGGAACAAAGTGCCATAGAAAAAGTGGAACCATGTTCCTGAATGGCCAGTAGATGTTCCATGAAATGTACTGGCCATTCATTTCGCTCTATGAAGTTCACCCACTTGTTGAACTTACAGATTGAGAATGCTGCATTTCTAATGTCTTTGAATACTCCTGGATTTGCAGGTGATCAAGGAATGTCCTGGCCTACCCAAATCTGGATCTTACCTCCACAGCCTGCTGTTGGAAACCAAAAGTTATAACTTCATGGGGATTAAATTGTCTGGATTATGATGATACTAGCCGTGAAGAGTACGCGCGTCAGTATGGAGAGATGATGTAACACCTCGTACCAAAAAATATACATGATTACATAAGTTTGACCAAATTAACTAAGTTTGACCAAGTTTGACCAAATGAATAATATATGGGTCCAAGTTGACTTTTTCAATAGCTAATATTTTTGGTTTAACTGAGGTAACATTGTATAAATCTCGTCGATACGAGTTCATAGACTGGCGGCACGCAAATTCCGAGTTACGGATAAAAAATTATGGTTCTGAGAAGTTTTAAACATAAGTTTTATATCAGTGTCCAAACCAGTCCCCAATTTTTGTCTGTTAGTGATTTAGGCTCTATATAAGCCTCGGTAAGTGTGCCAAACAGGAAGAAAAGCCCAAAAATACCCATTTCCTCTCCAAAACCCGAGAAAAACACCCTAGACCCACGGGCCTGAACCGACCGTTTTTACCTCCAGCTGGGTTTATGCCGTTTGACCCATCTCTGGGCACCACCTAGCTACACGCGCCAGCCATAGAGGAGCGGGGGACGGAGGTGAGCTCGCTCACAAAATTTCACGGCCACCGGTCGCCGGACGCGCCCAGATCGGGCCAGAGAATCCCGACGGCCGAAACTTTACTCTCTCCTCTTTTCTTGTGTTTTCTAGCCAACCCAGCTCGACCCATAGCTCTATCCCACAATTTTCGACCCCTCTGAGTCCATTTCCGTGGTTAGATTGCCCAAAATCCCCACCATTTGAGAGATCTCTCAAGTTCAAGTTCCGACAAACCTTTACGTCAATTTTTCGATCATCGGAGGAATCACCGGACCAAGATAAGACCA
The DNA here is from genome assembly GCF_031755915.1 of Ziziphus jujuba. Taxonomy (NCBI): domain Eukaryota; kingdom Viridiplantae; phylum Streptophyta; class Magnoliopsida; order Rosales; family Rhamnaceae; genus Ziziphus; species Ziziphus jujuba. The sequence goes on along the minus strand of NC_083385.1, from coordinate 6,627,434 downwards.
CGGTGAACTTCTTGTCTCTTGGGCTTTCCATCAATATAAAGTTTGTGAATTTTGGAGGTCATTTGATAATTTTTTCATTTTTGGATCAATTAGTTAATTTTCGGATAAGTTGGAGACTGTGATTGGACAAAATTGGTCAAATTAGTTAAAATTGGAGTTGAATTAGTGAAATTGGACATTATTAGGACCTAATAGGTGGTTCAATTTCAAAATATTAGGCTTCGGGTTCAAATCCCCAATTTTGGGTACCGGGTCCTAGGGACACGCGGTATAATTGGACTGTCCGGTGTCCAATTTATGCAATTTTGTAGTACTGTAAATCATTTTGAGATATTTAGGTTATACAAGTGTCTCTGGGTTAGTTGCTTGGAGCCTGAGGAATATTTTATTATATTACAAGCATTCGAGTTGAGCCTGAAGGCAATCCTGTAAAGGAGCAGGCATGAGCATCTACAGTACTGTGAGTGGTTATATTATTTTTAAATGTTTTGGGCATATAGTATAATATATATATGTGGTTTAAATGTTTTATGTATATATCATTTGATTGAAATGTTGTTTTATGTATATATAAATATTTGTTTTCACATATATGTGTTATCATTTTATGTGACTTTTGATAATATTTTAAGTGATTTTAAATTTTAATGGGTCCATAAAAGATTTTAAATCATTTTGGAAACTATTTGGTTTGAGAAACCAGATTGAAAATTATATAATTTTAAGCATGATCAAATATTTTATAATTTTATATGCTTAAAATTGGTTTATGGTGAATATATTTCACTGTGGTATTTATGGTTTTCGTATGAAATGATGTTTTGAGATTTTGAAGTATTTAATTAAGCGGTGGAAGTTTAAATGTTAAATTATGATTTATGATACAGTATCCTTTGGAAAAGTATATTGATAATCTTACAAGATTGTTTCATGTATACTGCATTGGTTATTTTTAAATTGATGTATCACGTAATGCCAATACCTTAGATCAGTATTATATTATATTATATTACCACGCGCTGGGTTTACCACGGTGCCGTGAGGTTGGTTGCATCCAACGGTTATCTATTATTACCAAGGACTATGAGGTCGGGTTTATCCGACTGTTTATTATTATTACCACGATGCCGTGAGGTTGGTATCATCCAATGGTTTATTATTGCCATGGACCGTAAGATTGGGTACGTCCCGACGGTTATTTATTATTTCCACGACATCGTTCATATATTGAGGGTCGTGAAGTGGGTGTATCCCACGGTTTACAGATTGGTACATCGTATGGTACATTGTATATGTTTGTATATATTGTTGAGTTACAAATATTGGGGTGATTCCTGCGTTTTTATATTTATTTGGTGGAATTGTATTTATTATAGTGTATGCTCAAATGTTTATATCTTGATTTGAGACATTTCATAATATTACAATGATCGTTCACTCATACTTTTGAGCATCAGTTTTTATGATATTAATTGGGGTACAAGTTTGGGTTTTGGTGAAATGATTTTAAATGGGAAACTTTTCAAAAGAGTGGAACGAGAGGTCTTGAGAGAAAGATTTTTCAGAAGTAAATCATTATTTTTCTATTATACTATGCCACTCACTGAGATTTTTTATCTCACGTTTTATTGTTTTAAATTCGGTCCCCTAGGCTCAGGCGGCTAGTAGCAGTCTACCTCGCGCACAGCGTACCGCTTGTTTCCTTCCACTACAGTAGTCGTATTTATCCTTTCTTTACCTATTGTTATCTTCTGGACTTATTTATTACTTATTTATACTCAAAGACCTTGTTGACACTCTTAGAATGCTCTGATTTTAAATATGGAACTCAGTAGAAACCATAGTACTCATGTGTGTTGTTATGGCTTGTAGTACAGTAGGTCGGTTGTGGACTTATTTATATATATATATATATATATATTTATATATTTGAGGTATTAATGTTAATGCTGGTGTTAATTATCTACGTTGTAAGGTGAGGTTCTATTGGATATTTTCTAGAGATTATCCAGTGGGACTTCACTAGGCGGGATCACCCGGGAGGTCCTGAGAGGGTTCCCGGGGTGGGTCCTGTCAGCTTGGTATCAAAGCTTTAGGTTCTAAATTCCTCAGGATTGCGCATATCTGTGCAACTCATCTTGTGTTTTGCATACTTTCCTAACCTAGTTCTTGACATTGATTTCATTTCTTTTATTCGTGGAAATAGTTCAATTTTTTTTTTCCTTATGGCACATAGACGTAGACGTAGGTCGCAGCAGGCTTCAGCCGAAAGTATGGATGCACCCACTTATGAGGAGCATCTTGTTAAGCTCCTGGCTTGATCACTCGAGAGGAGTGGGTTTATTAGGTATTCTGTTAAGTAGGCTTATAGACTTGGAGCAGTTGGTTGTGATGGTTCCATAGATCCTATGCAATGTCCGGATGAGGACAAGGTCACATTAGTTAGCTTTACGCTAGAAGGAAACTCGAGGAAGTGGTGGACGTATGAAAGGACTAGGAGACATCACCCTTGAACATAGTTTAAGACTACATTTCACATTGAGCTTTGTTCTCCAACCTTTATTAAGATTAAAAGGTTAAAGTTGAGACACCACTCAGGGTTCAGGACAATGGACTATAAACAACGATAGCAGGTTTTTTTTGTTTTTTTGTTTTTAAAGACCTACAGTCCAAGGTAGCTTATGTGGCAGGTTTCATGATAGGTAGTGCCAATGGGATGGACCATGCTTTCATTACAAGCAGTCGGAACACCTAAAAATGATTAAACTTATCGAGAATATGGTCATGCTAGAGCTTTACGACCGAGTGTACAATTTCAATTGATTGATGGGTACAAAGTATATGATACATAAATAGGCCAGACTTCAAGAGATTCTACCAATACTGGACAACAGTCTTCGTCCATAGCCAAAGGCAGAGGTCAGAAGGGATGACCACTTACCAGAGGTAAGGTATATGCTATGATCAATTAAGAGTGACAGATACATTATCTATGCTTGGTAGTGACGGACATATTTTATTGGCTCAAGGACCACACACTCTTTTGTTTTACGTGAATATGTTAAATTAGTCGAGATGACTTAAGTTCGTTAGGGGTGTTACCTGAAAAGTTCCACATCCATAGGAGGATTCTTTTAACCTCGTCAGGTGTTTAAGAGTAGTTATCTTCGTTGCATGGAAATTAAGGTTCTTAATATTAGAATCTAGTATAGGTAAAGTTTGTTTATGCATTTTGGTGATCTTGTGTAGGACAATTTGCTGAGAATTAAGTGGTGAATTTCATAAGTTGGTTTTGTAGCATCTGCTTTTGGATGATGATTTTAGATCTTGGTTTTGATATTTTGTTTTCTTGAAGATTGAGGGTTTTATATCGATGATGTTTTATGGATCTAAGGTGGTTGATATTCTTGATGATAACTTAATCTCCTAAGGAATATGATTTTTGGGGCATAACTAGAATATAAGCAAGTAATTAATGTTTTCTTATGATTTGAGAATCTAGTAACTAGTTTATAGTATTTGGTTGTGATATTAGAATTAAGATTTAAATTTCCTTATTGCTCGAGGTCTATATTCTTGGAGTTTGTTTGAAATTGGAAGAATTTGAGTTATCTTTAAGAATGATATTTGAGATTATGAGAGGACTCGGACTTGATCTTTTGGCTTCATATTTCTTGGTGTTGACAATCTTGAGGATTTCTTTAGGCTTTATAAGCAATCTAAAGCTCTCTATTGGAATAAATATAAGGAACTTTGTTTTATGATTTTGATGAATTTGGTTAAAAGAAAGATGTTTGTCGAGGTTAAGGAAATTGGATAATCAATGAGGAACATGGATCTTTTAATTGCAAGTACTAGGAGTGTAATAAGAGGCAAAGAGAATAATTTACATTTTAACTTTGTGACATTAGTATTTGATTTGAGGAAATTAGATTTAAGTTCTAAACCTTCTTTTTGAATTGATGGATGGATTTTCTTTTAGAAAGTTATGAGTTGATACTTATGCTTCTAGACAGTTGAAGAAGCACGAGCTGAATTATCCGACTCATGAGTTAGAGCTTGCCGCAATGATCTTTATATTGAAAGCTTGGAGGCACTACTTGTATAGAGTTGCTTGTCGGACCCTTACTGATCATAGAAGCACTAAGTATTTGTTTACCCAGAAGGAGTTGAACTTAAGGCAAAGGAGATGGATAGATTGCTCAAAGAATATGATTGCACTATTTCTTTAATGTTTGAGTTGCACAGTTGGGTGTTAATTTGTGCATTCATACTTCATGACGACTTTTTACTAGCTTTTGACTACGACCAATACTTATGGATTGTGTTTTTGAGATCCAATTTGAAGTCCCTTACTTAATGAGTATAAGAAGAAAAGCTAAACAAGAGGGAAGTCAGATTTCAATATCAGAGGCAATAGAGCATTGGTGATTGGTTCAGGCTTTGTGTTCCCACAAATGAAGAGCTGAAAATGCAAGTACTAGATGAAGCGCATAGTTCTGCACATGCCATGCACCCCGGTAGCATCAAAATGAACCATACCTTGAAAAAGCATTATTGGTGGGCAAGGATGAAAAGAGAAGTTGCTGATTATGTATCCAAGTGTTTCATTTGCCAATAAGTGAAAGTAGAGAGATAAAAGCCTTTTGGACTTCTACAGCCCTTACCCATCCTAGAATGGAAATGGGAGCGCATCACGATAGATTTTGTATTCAAGCTTTTCCCCCCACAGTTCAGAGACATGACGGTATTTGGGTGATCGTGGATCGACTCACTAAGTCTGCACATTTCCTACCCATTCATGAGAAGTTTTCTCCTTAGAAGTTAACGAAACTTTTTATGAATCATATAGTGAGCTTGCATGGAGTGCCAATATCGATTATATCTGACAGAGATCCACGGTTCACTTCGAGATTTTGGCGAAGATTAATGAATGAACTTGGTGTCAAGTTGAATTTGAGTATCGCTTTTCACCCTCAGACCGATGGACAATCTAAGAGGACTATTGTAACACCCCGTCCCGAATCGCACCGGAATCCGTGCACGTTGACCGAGGTTGACCGTTGACCGTTGACCGAAGGGGTCAAAAGTTGACTTTTTGACTCGGTGGGAATTTCGAGATGACTAGGGCACCGTGGCGAAGTGCACGATGCCACGAGTTCGTAGACTGGTAGCACGTCGAAAACGGAGCTACGGTTTGAAAGTTATGGACGAAACAAGTTGCGGTCCAAACTGTCCAAGGGGTGCCGGAGTTGACTTTTTGTTTATGGGGAATTGAGCTTTGACTCATGCATGGTTGTGAAGTGCTCGTCGATACGAGTTCACAGACTAGCGGCACGCTCAAAACGGACATCCGGTTAAAAAGTTATGGACGTTTGAAGTTTACCGGATACCGTATTATTTTAATATTTTTTTGGGTCGGTGAACAGTGAAACGCCACGTGTCAGTTTCTGATTGGTCCACGTGGCATGAACAGTGTCACGCAGGGTTTTAATTTTGAAAAACTCTCGGGGAAGAGAGAGAAAGAGAGAGAAAGAGAGAGAAGAGAGAGAGAGAGAGCCACCGCCGGCCACCGGATTTTGCCACTGTTCAGGCCGAGTTACTGTACACGTGCCGGACAGAAAGCTTGCCCACCTCATTTCCGGCAAAACCTCTAAATTTCACGGCGAACGGCCGCCGGATGCGCCCGGATCGGACGGCGAACGGCCGCCGGATGCGCCCGCCGGATCCTCTCCTCAAGTCCGGCCTACCCACCAAAAATCACGGCCATCGGACCACCGACGCGCCGGGATCGGAGCGTTTTCCGGCGAGGGGTCGAAAATCTTCAAACGGTGATTTCTCCGCCGTCCGACCTCCGTTTTGCTCACCGTCGGTCCCGTTGGATTACTCTCCTCACGATCTACAAATCTGAAAAATTTCACAGCAAACGGCCACCGTCGGAAATTACTGTTCCGGCGAAGGTTGCCGGTGACGTGGCGGCCCGCCGGAAATTACTGTTCCGGCGAGTACCCGAAAATTTCCGGCCGACTCCAGTCCGCTGTGTTCGACCTCCTGAATCCGAATCCGGCTTCCGTTTCCGCCAATTCACGACGGTTTGGGAGAATTGTAGAGCCAAAACTCGAAAAGCTTTCCGGCGAGATTCCGACCCCGTCGGGTCCGATCACCGGAAAGTAAGACCGAATCTGTGATCAGCATCACTCGAGCTTCGATTCGGAGCACCGGTGAGTCGTAGAATTGATCCCGTAGTGGATCATGGGTTAATTGCGTGCTCCAGGTGAGTGACCCACCTTCAAATTAATTTTGGGGAATTTAATTGATGAATATATTATGTGTGAATTAAATATTTGGAATTTAATATCTATGTACCAAATATTTATTGGATTTATTGTAGAATTATTTATGAATTTATTGGATTTAAGAAAATGCGAATTCTACAAATTTATGCCGTGTGGAATTATTTTATGGTTTTGAGGATTTTGAAATTGGTGTGGTTTTAATGGTAAATTGGGCACGATTTGATTTTCAAATATTTCAAGAAAAATATTTGGTTATATTGGTGATTTCAATTTTTATGAAATATGCCCATAAAATATTATGGGATTTGATTATGATATTTCGAGAAATTATTTATGCTTGGAAAAAATGTGGATATTTGAATTGATGGATTTGGGAGTTGGTGGATTTGAAAATCATGGAATTTATGGTATGGATTATAAGGAAATTGTGGAGAATTTCCCGGTTCAAGCGGATGGATTATGCCCGCTATGCTTATGAAAAATGTGAAATTTGTTTTATGATTTAAATTTATGGATTTTATAATTTTTAGATGCACCGTGCACGTACTGGTGTTCTGATTATGTGATATGGTATACGTGATATGGTTAGTGTGCACACGGTTGTGATTAGCGCGCAGGTGGGTGTGAGTAGCGCGCGGTTGATATTATGAGGGTGTCCTGTGGATGCCATCGGAGAGGGCGGCCACCCCCCATTGGCCGGGACACCAGGTTAGCAGCGGCGCAGTGGGACGCCACGCGACCGTATGCCGGTTTCTTTCTATAACCTCCTGTCTGGCGGTACCTTGGGACGCTGGGTACTGTTGGCGCCACTGGTATATAGTGGGTGCATCAACTGATTTTTGGAATTGTGTTTTAAAAAAAAAATAATAATAATAAATAAAATGTTTTAAAGCTGTATTGGAATTAAAATTTATTTATTACTGTTCGGATACTCATTTGATGTCTTGGTTTTTTTGGGGAATATGAATAAGGGTTTTGTGACAATGTTTTAAAAAGGGGAACCTTTCCAACTGAGAGAATTGTAAGGGTTTTGAGAGAAATTATTATTTTCCAAATAATTATTATTGATATACCTATTACCGTGGTATTATATTGTATAGTAGTAGGGTCGCTCACTGAGATGATTAGCATCTCACACTCTTAAATTCCGTTCCTCTAGGTACCAGGTTGTCGGCGTTCACTCGGAGCGGACTTGATCTTCCTCGCTGTTTTAGTTCGTACTGTACCCTGTTCTTCTTTATTGCAGTTGTACTATTTCTTTCACTCTTGTTGTATTTATCTTGCACTGGATTACTGTATTTTTGTTTTGAAGTGCTGAAATTTGTGGAACCAGTTTGTAGTTTGTGGGAGGAATAAGGGGATATTTTTGAAGTGTGTTTTCAGTGCAGGTAAATTTGTGGTAAGTAAATCCCTTAGGGGAGGTGCTGCCGGATTTTCCGTTGGAAGGTTCGGTGGTATTTCCCTGGGATCAGGACTGTCTAGGGTTCCGGAGGAGGAATTCTGGACGGGTCCTGACAACTATTCAGACCTTAGAGGATATGTTGAGGTCATGTGTGCTACAGTTCAAGGGGAATTGGAATGAGTATCTACCTTTAGCAGAGTTCACCTACAACAATAGTTATCACTCGAGCATTGAGATGTCACCTTACGAGGCGTTGTATGGGAGACACTGTCGAACTCCATTATGTTGGAATGAGACAGGTGAAAGGAAACTTCTAGGCCCTGAGATTGTACAGGCAACAGTGGATAAGGTCAATATTATACGGGCCAAGTTGAAAGCAGCACAAGATAGGCAAAAGAGCTATGCGGATGTGCTTAGGAAGGATCTCGAGTTTAAGGTTGGCGATCGAGTATTCTTGAAGCTCTGTCCTTGGAAAGGTGTAGTACGTTTTGGAAAATGAGGGAAGCTAAGTCCTCGCTACATTGGACCGTATGAGATAGTAGAGAGGATAAGTCCAGTGGCTTACAGGATTGACTTGCCGGAGGAGCTTTCTCGAGTCCATGATGTTTTTCACATCTCCATGCTCCGCACGTATATCTCAAACCCATCACATGTGTTAGAGACACCGGAGATTGAATTGAAGGATGACTTGTCTCATGAGGAGCAGCCAGTGCAGACTTTAGAAAGGGAAGAGAAAAGGCTTCGCAACAAGACTATAGCTTTGGGGAAGGTTCTTTGGAGAAACCACCTTGTCGAGGAGGCGACTTGGGAGCGAGAGGATCAAATGCGGAGTCAATATCCTTACCTCTTCCAAAACTAAGGTACGAATTTCGTGGATGAAATTTCTTTAAGGGGAGTAGGTTGTAACACCCTGTACCAAAAAATATACATGATTAAACAAGTTTGACCAAATTGACTAAGTTTGACTAAGTTTGACCAAGTGAATAATATATGGCTTCAAGTTGACTTTTTCAATAGCCAATATTTTTTATTTGACTGAGGTACCATTATATAGATCTCGTCGATACGAGTTCACAGACTGGCGGCACGCCAAATTCCGAATTATAGATAAAAAGTTATGGTTCTGAGAAGTTTTAAACATAAGTTTTATATCAGTGTCCAAACCAGTCCCCAATTTTTGTTTGTTAGTGATTTAGGCTCTATATAATCCTCGGTAAGTGTGTTAAACAGGAAACAAAGCCCAAAAATACCCATTTCCTCTCCAAAACCCGAGAAAAACACCTCAGACCCACGGGCCCGAAGCGACCGTTTTTACCTCCAACCGGGTTTATGCTGTTTGACCCATCTCCGGCCACCACCTTGCTACACCTTCGGCCATAGAGGAGCGGGGGATGGAGGTGAGCTTGGTCGCAAAATTTCACGGCCACCGGTCGCCGGACGCGCCCAGATCGGGCCGGAGAAGCCCAACGGTCAAAAATTTTCTCTCTCCTCTTTTCTTGTGTTTTTCAGCCAACCCAGCTCGACCCATACCTCTATCCCACCATTTTTGACCCCTCTGAGTCCATTTCCGTGGTTAGATTGCCCAAAATCCTCACCATTTGAGAGATCTCTCAAGTTCAAGTTCGGCCAAACCTTTACGTCAATTTTTCGGTCACCGGAGGAGTCACCGGACCAAGGTAAGACCACTGGTGAACTTCTTGTCTCTTGGGCTTTCCATCAATATAAAGTTTGTGAATTTTAGGGTCGTTTGATAATTTTTCCATTTTTGGATCAATTAGTTAATTTTCGGATAAATTGGAGACTGTGTTTGGACAAAATTGGTCAAATTAGTTAAAATTGGAGTTGAATTAGTGAAATTGGTAATTGGATATTATTAGGACCTATTAGGTGGTTCAATTTCAAAATATTAGGCTTGGGGTGAAAATCCCCAATTTTGGGCACCGGGTCCTAAGGACACGCGGTATAATTGGACTGTTCGATATCCAATTTATGCAATTTTGTAGTACTGTAAATCATTTTGAGACATTTGGGTTATACAAGTGTCTCTGGGTTAGTTGCTTGGAGCCTGAGGAATATTTTATTATCTTACAAGCATTCGAGTTGAGCCTGGAGGCAATCCTGTAAATGAGCAGGCATGAGCATCTACAGTACTGTGAGTGGTTATATTATTTTTAAATGTTTTGGGCATATAGTATAATATATATATGTGGTTTAAATATTTTACGTATATATCATTTGATTGAAATGTTGTTTTATGCATATATAAATATTTGTTTTCACATATATGTGTTATCATTTTATGTGACTTTTGATAATATTTTAAGTGATTTTAAATTTTAGTGCGTCCATAAATGGACTTGTGGTATTTAAATATTTTGGTAATTAAGTTGAGATTTTATATCATTTTGGAAACTATTTGGTTTGAGAAACCAGATTGAAAATTATATAATTTTAAGCATGATCAAATATTTTATAATTTTATATACTTAAAATTGGTTTCTGGTGAATATATTTTACTGTGGTATTTCTGGTTTTTGTATGAAATGATGTTTTGAGATTTTGAAGTATTTAATTAAGTGGTGGAAGTTTAAATGTTAAATTATAATTTATGATACAGTATCCTTTGGAAAAGTATATTGATAATCTTACAAGATTGTTTCATGTATACTGTATTGGTTATTTTTAAATTGATGTACCATATAATGCCAATACCTTGGATCAGTATTATATTATATTATATTACCGCGCGCTGGATTTACCACGGTGCTGTGAGGTGGTTGCATCCAACGGTTATCTATTATTATCAAGGACTGTGAGATCGGATTTATCCGACTGTTTATTATTATTACCACAATGTCGTGAGGTTGGTATCATTCAACGGTTTATTATTACCACGGACCGTGTGGTTGGGTACGTCCCGATAGTTATTTATTATTTCCACGGCACCGTTTATATATTGAGGGTCATGAGGTGGGTGTATCCCACGGTTTACAGATTGGTATATCATATGGTACATTGGATATGTTTGTATATATTGTTGAGTTACAAATATATATTGAGGGTCATGAGGTGGGGTGATTCCTGCATTTTCATATTTATTTGGTGGAACTGTATTTATTACAGTGTATGCTCAAATGTTTATATCTTGATTTGTGACATTTCATAATATTACAATGATCGTTCATTCATACTTTTGAGCATCAGTTTTTATGATATTTATTGGGGTACAAGTTTGGGTTTTGGTGAAATGATTTTAAACGGGGAACTTTTCAAAAGAGTGGAATGAGAGGTTTTGAGAGAAAGATTTTTCAGAAGTAAATCATTATTTTTCTATGATACTATGCCACTCATTAAGATTCTTTATCTCACATTTTATTGTTTTAAATTCGTTCCCCTAGGCCTAGGCGGCTAGTAGCAGTCTACCTCGCGCACAGCTTACCACTTGTTTCCTTCCACTACAATAGTCATATTTATCCTTTCTTTACCTATTATTATCTTCTGGACTTATTTATTACCTATTATTTATTACTACCTCGCGCACAGCTTACCGCTAGCAGAAAGTCCTCTCTTATCTCTCCTCCTGTCAGGACCCATCCAAAATTCCTCACCGGAACCCTAGACAAGCCCTGATCCCAGGGAAACCCTACCGGACCCTCCAAAGAAAAATCCGGCAGAACCTCCCCTAAGGGTTGGACTTACCATAAAATTATCCTGCATGAAAAACACTTCTAGATACATCCCCTTATTCCTCCCACCTTACTACAATATATTTTCACAAATTTACAGCACTCCAAAATAACAACAGAGAATCAATATATGATTCAATAAATATATGTCCAATCAGTATACAGAGCATTATACAAATAAATATGACTTTAATATAATTACAGATAAAGAAGCAATACAAGATGGAGAGGAAAAAGGGAAATGCTTCTTGGACTTTCGGAGATGAACTGAGACGTCGGGCTCGCCCCGGAAGATCAACGTTTCCCAACCTTGGCCTTGGGGAACGGAATTTAAAAACATGAGATGCTAATCATCTCAGTGAGTGACACAATCTATTACACAATTATAATATTAATAATATAACAATAAAAGAAACTTAATTAATCAATACCAAACAATTAAATAAATAATTATAATAAATATTTGAAATAATGTTTTCTCTCAAAACTCTCATAATTCACTCTGTTAGAAATATTCCCCTTTTTAAAATGTTTTACAAAACCCGCTATTTGTATGCCCCGAAAACCAAGGAAACAATTAGTCGACTGAATATCAAATAACATATAATAAATCAAGGATCCAAAATTTATAATGAAAATAAAATAGAAATAAAAATAAAAATAAAAATAATTTTGTAACAATTACTAAATGATTGATAAATGTCATAAACAAATAATACAAAAATATTAATGAAACTTACATTAAGACAATTCAGGAAATAATTAAAATAATTAGAATGAATTAATTAATTGAACAATTTAATGAAGGAATAATTAAACCAAATTAAAACCTCTATTTAAAATAAATAGTAAGAACATAGTAAGATCACTTTAAAATCATCAAATCAATGTAAATAGTAAAATAAAGATAAAATGCATTGTTAAAACATTAATATAAATAGATAATTAAAACATAATAAAATTTCATAAAATTTGTATTAAAATCTCCAATTGAAATAAATAATAAAAACAACATTAAATACATTCTAATTTAAATATAATTTCAAAATATTTATTTTGAAAATCATGTTCCGAAAACCACTTGATGCAACCACTATATACCTGTGGTGCCAACGGTACCCAGCGTCCTGAGCACCACCAGACATGAGGTTAAAGAGAGAAACCGGCATACGGTTGAGTGGCGTCCCGGCCATGGAGGGGCGGCCTACCCTCATCCGATGGCAACCACAAGACGACCCCATAAATCACCAGTGTGCTACTCACACCCATCTGCGTGCTAATCATATCCATGTGCACACTAATCACATCCATATACACAAAACATTAGTACGTGTATGGTGCATCTAAAAATCATAAAATCAATATATATTTTTCAAAATATCAAAATTTCATAAATATCATCGGGTTTATTCTATTCAATTAAACCCGAAATTTTCCACATTCTCTTTTAAATCATCATTATAAATCCATCAAGTTCAAATCCATCAATTTGAATATACAAATTTTTCAATGGCATAAGGTCAAGCCATTAATATTTCAATGCATAAATATTTTTGAAACATAATAATTTAAATCCATATTTTTCTCATAATTCTATATATAATTAATTCATATAATTGTGCACAATAATTGAATAATAACCATAGCAATAATTAAAATAAATCAAAACCACAATTTCTTTAAATTCCCAAATATATTCTTTTGGCACCAAAACATATATTAAAAACATTATAAATTGGCAATACAATTCTAGATAGAAATTCTCATAATATCGAACACATAAACATATTTTTGAAAAATTCAATTATGAAATATTCCAAAAAATTAATTTAATAATTAATAATTTCAATTTCAATTTCATAAAATTCTTTAGATCAAAATATTCTTAATATATAAATATTTTGATTCACTCAATTGGGCATCAAATTTCCACATATAAATCCACTAAATATTTGACACATAAAATATAAATTTCAAATATTCAATTCACACAAAATATTCACAAATTTAATTCCTGAAATTAATTTAAAGGTGGGTCACTCACCTCGAGCACGCAATCAACCCAAGATCCTCCATGGGATCAATTCCACGATGCACATATGCTCCGAAACGAAGCTTATGGAACGAGGATCGCATTACCGGCGTCCATTGACCCTAATTCTGCCTGTGATGGTCGGAATTTGCCTGGGAAGTATCGGCCGAACTTCACCTCCTCATAACTCATGAATCACTTCGAATTTAAATAATTAGAGACCATATTTGAACTCAGAAGACCCAACATAGAGGGAAAGGGATGGAAAACCGGATTGGGCTGGCCGGAAACGGCGAGAATTGCAGGAAAATAAAATGAGCCGTCGCCGGCTTCAACCGCCGATCTGGGTGCGTTGCCGATCGGCTGGCCTCCAAACTTGGTGCCTGAGCTCGTCGACGGCTGGGCTTCACCGGTAGCAGAAAAAGATGCAGCAGGGAGAGAGATATTGACGGGAAGGAGAAAATGAAGAAAGAAGGAGAAGAAGAAAGAAAGAGGGAGGGGCCTGTGGGCTTTTTTTCCCACGTGGGGGAAGGAAAAAAAAAATAAAAGAAAATAAAAGAAAAAGAAAATAAAAGAAAATAATTAAATAATATTAAAATAATATTATTGTATAGAATGGTTGACATGTGGAATCTCACCGTTGTGATATATGACACCCTTTATTAAGTCACACGTGACACACCATTCATATATTAAAAATAATATTAAAATAATACTATATTTGAAAAATTCTACAGGTCCATAACTTTCAAACTACATGTCCAAATCGAGCGTACCGCCAGTCTATGAACTCGTATCGACAAGTACTTCACAACCATGCATGAGTCAAAGCCCAATTTTACATGAACAAAAAGTCAACTAGCACCCCTTGGACAGTTTGGACCTCAACTTGTTTTGCTTATAACTTTCAAACCGTAACTCCATTTTCGGCGTGCTATTAGTCTATGAACTCGTGCTAATGTGTACATTTTAATGGTACCTCGATCAATGTGAATTTTCATTGGGAACAAAAAATCAACATTTGATCCCTTCTCGGTCAACGACGGTCAAATCTGGTCAACCTTGGTCAAATTTTAGAAATTTCCGGTGCACTTTGAGACAGGATGTTACACTCCCTCTCCCTCTCAGTGCAAGATCCACAACCCTTTTCCTTTCAATTTTTTAATTACCAGAGGCATGGAAAAAAATTTCTGTTCATTTTTTATTTTTTCAGTATTTTCAATGTCATGTAAGTTCAAATAAAATTGTAGCAATATGTGATCTAATTGTTATTTTTTATTTTTATTAGTTTTGTTTTTTATTTTATTTATTTTTTGTTTAATGCAGAGATGGGATTTGCATCTAGATCATTATCCCCAAAAAATAAAAAAAATAAAAAATAAAAAATTGATAACTTATTAAATTGCGGTGAATAAAAATTGGACACATTAGTGAAATGGGATGTACAACAAGAGATGAAGATTTTAAGTGCAAGATGAAGTACTCGCTTTTATTTGGTTAACATACAATATAACTACATCTCTAGCTTAGGAGAAAATAAATAAATAAATAAATAATGAAAAAACAGCTGTGCATTGACCTAACCACTTTGTTATGAATCTTGAGCGTTGCCTCATTGTAAAATGCGGTTTTGTTTGGTTTGTATCAATACCTATATTTTCCACGTCTTCGTTTTCTCCCTCACAGTGCAAGGTCCACAACTCTTTCATTTTTATTTTTATTTTTTAAAATTACCAAACGGCTGAACATGTTAAAAAAAAAAAAAAAAATTCCCTTGTTTTTCCTCTTACTTTTTATTTCTTTTCCTTGTTTTTCACTCCCAATTTTTTTTTTTTTTTTTTTTTTTTGGATCTTTTGCCAAGCTGTTTCCAATATCAATTTAATAGTTTAGCTTGAAATAAAGAAGTATAGAAATACCATTGGAAGAAAGTGAAAATTTTGAAAGCCTCTTTTACTTTCGGGTAATTTCTATGGCAGACAGGTAAATATAAAGTGAAAAAATTGAAGCAATCAGATGAGATATTGCAATATTTGATCTTATTGTAATTTTTTTTTTTTTTTTGGACGTAAAAAGATTTGCATCTAGATAGTTATCCCCAAAAAAAAAGAAAAAAAAAAGAAAAAGGATTACTAATTACTCATAGTGAATAAAAATAAAACAGAGATTAATAAAATGATGCAGAAGAAGAGATTAACATTTTAAATGCAGGTGAAGAGAAGTTACAGGGTGACAATCTGACTGACTTTTATTTGGATAACATGTAACATAATTATTTAATTATACAAGCACCATAATAAAGAAGAAGGAAAAAAAAGGACGCATAATATCATGGATAGACCTAATACCTGCATAGACCTTGCAAATGTAAATGCAAGTTATTCAGACACTCATTTTAGTAATTCGTCGTACTGTCACCACCTCCTGATTAAACAACATGTTTCCACCAATGATCACGATGAATGTTTGTTATTGTCACATCGTAAATTGCATACTCCCTTTTCTTCTCATGCTGTGGAAGAAGAAAGACACATGGTCAGCTCGGTGTCAAATACTAATATTATCTAAATTATTTTTGACCTTTGTGTTTTTATCTTATTCTTTTGATTTTACATTAATACCCCTTAAAATGGTGGTGCAGTTATATTCCCTTTCTTTTAAAAGAGTCATTGGCTAGCTCAGTTGGAACTTGATATATTGGTTTTTTTATTTAGTATTTTTTTTTTTCTTTTGACTCTTTTGTTTTAAACTTCGACTTGTGATAAATTGTGATCTTTAAATTATTTTTATCTATTTTTTAACATTTTCAAGTACAACATGTGAAAATCTTGTGGTGTTTTGATATTGCAATTTTTATTTTTCTGTTATAGTAAGTATATTGCATGTGCCTTAAAACTGCTACAGCTAAAGTGCACTAAAAAGAATGAAATTCATCTATAAGTGTCTTTTAGGGACAACCAGACTAATAATTCTTCTTAAAAACAATGTATATTTGATTAACAAAATTCAATTATAAGACGTAATTTTTTATTCATGTTAGTTAAAGACTTTTTTTTTAATATATATATATATATATATAAGATTAATAATGCTACAAAGGTCAATTTGTTTACTAATTTATTCACAAATATTTTTTAGACACATGCTAATTTATTTACAAATTAATATGATAAATAAAATCATATACTAATATTTTAAAATTAATATAAACTAACTATTTAAATAAATAAGTAAAATTCAATCACAAAATTAATATTTTAAATACTTGCTAAATAAAGTTGGGACACGGTCTTCTGTCCCCCAATGAGAAATAGACACTTCATTTAAAAAAATTTCATAAAATAGAATACTCACTTCGGCTCTCTCTTCCTCTGTTACGTCATAATATTTTACTTCCAACTCCGATTTCTCAAAGCTAAATCTTCAAACTTTATATTATCCTTTTTTTTTTTTCTTTTTTTTTGGTTGTTGTTGTTGCTGTTGTTTCACAAGTGAATTTCACCATACCCCTGATTTCTTCTTCGTCCTTGCTTTTATTTTATCATGGATAATCACGCTTATGGTTAATAGCTAAAATCTTCTTCTTCTTTTTTTTTTTTTAAATTTTTTAATAGATAATTATACTTATGGCTAAAAAGTAAAAACTAAAATTAATTGCCTACTTTTGGGGCATTTTGGTGGCATGACCTTCACGATTAAACCACTAATCTCAATGATGGGTTTCTTTCCTCTTTCTTTTTTTTTTTTTTTTTCTTTCTTTCATATTCTGGTTGTGGGTTTTCAGATTTTATATTGTATATGGTTGCTCTTGGGAGACATTATTCGTGAAATGGTCGATGATTTAACCGTGCTGAAATCAACAAATTCTGTTTCTAGACTATTTAACTGTTGAAGTAAAATGCAAGAGAGAAGAGGAAGACAGGGAACAAGCAGACGGGAAAAATTGGAAGAGAAACCAACGGCAATTAACTTCTGTTTGCTTCAAAATTTTAGACGATGTGTCAACATTTTATTGAAAGGACAGCACAGGAAAGGTTACACCGAAGTGGAACGGAGGATCCACATCCACAAAAGATAATATTATATTTCTAAAAGATATGCCAACACATACGTAAGCTTTAGATTTAATTGTCCCATTAAAAGTTTTGTTGATAAGATAACTTGATATAATATTATTTATATTTTTTAATAAGAATATATATTCTCCATTTTGACAATGCGAATAAGATTGGAAAACAAAAACAAACATGAAACACCTATTAAAACAAGCAGAAAAGATCCTTATAAGCTGAACTTAATTAGAAATATGAAATTATGCTTTAATCCGGTAGTCAAACATATCATTTGTTAAACTGATATTAGAACCTGACCTGATGATCGGCAAGATCTGGAGGCACAATAATTAGTCTTCTTCCGTCACTCTTCATGCCTTTAATACCTTCACGTAATCCTGCAGAATTCAAACTCTTTTGATTGCTTGGTTTGGCGAGTATTTTCAATGCGTACACGGACTGTGATGCAAATAGTACACAAATTGGAAAAAGGCTTGCTGTATATATGACAGAGTTATTTATTTGGTAGTGGGTCAACCCAAAAATAAGTTTATAGTGACTCTTCTGTCCAATATAGTAATATTTGTGTGTTCATCTATTTTCTCCTTTCACCAAAGATTGTATTTTTGATAAGGATCATTTTTATTATATTTTTTTCTTAGTTTTAAAGTAGATTATCCTTAATATTTTAGATATGATAAAAAATTTTAGTAATTCACGAAGTCATTGAGAATGTTTTCAGATGGAGGAGTTATTGTATACATGAACAAATAATTTAAAACTGCATTGGTTTTTCATTTTTGTTGGTATTTTTTTTTCCCTTCTTAACATTTGTAATTAATTAATATATTTAATAAATTTTAATTACTGTTAGATATTAACAAATCATTGATATAAGAAATTATATACAATTTAGAAGGAAAAAAATAAAAAATACATGCATTTATTATCAAACAAGTATTGCCACGTCAATATTATATATGATAAAGTGAACGAAATAGTCCAAATCAAAATTGTACATATATAACATTAAAGATTGATATGTTAAATATTAAGGGTGTGCCATCTAGCCAATGAGTTAATGCTTAAATTCTAATATCAGCAAAACACAATACTAAAACTTTAATTAAACAAATAAAACTTATAACCTTTACTATATTACTAAAAGTTCAATATAAAATGAAAATTATGCTCTCAACATATCAAAACTTTCTATGTACATAAATATATAGTTTTGGTCTCAAGAAAAGTAATAAATTCTGCTTTTACCTGCACCAAGGTCCTCTATGGTGATGTCATTTTTATCTTTACCATATATTTTGTTCTTTTCCTCATCAAAGAGTTTATAGTGTATATCAAACTGCAAGTACACAGTTACAATCAATTACAGGTACAAAATCAAGGAAATTTCTATGGTTCCAATAATTAATTATTAAGATGGTATATTTCGCCAATTGATATATATATATATATATATGCTTCTCATTTGCTCATTAACTTTCTTGGTATTATATATAATAAAATTCTAATAAAAAATTCTCAATATTTTAAATTGAAGGTAAGTGCACTCAATTATTGAAGTCTTTAATAAGTGATAATATATCATTTCAAATTTAAAAAGTTTTAATGATTAAATTTACTTATATAAGATAAATATATAGATATATATATATATATATATATATATATATATATATATATTCTCCACGTCTTTAATGTCCATGTAGGCAATATTTCGCTCAAGCAGGACTGATAATAATTTTCCATAATACTTTTCAAATGGATTACATAAGATGGCGTTGACTAGTAGGATATACTACATATTAGAAAATGATCAAACCTTGCGACCCATTTCAATACGGTTTTCATCTTTGCCTGCTCTAATATCTGTGTACATGATGCCATTTTCAAGTGTATAATCACTGCTATTTGTAATTTCGTGAGAACCTGGATATATTTTCAACATGACAACAATTACTCGCATGCATTTAACACAAAAGGTTTGTATAATCAAGTAATGCAACAACATTAATTTCACCAATTACCTCTTCCACTAAATTTCGGGAAGTTATCAGATACCACGTAGTCCATTCCATTATGATTATGATAGTCTACCTGTTGATTAGATTTCGTCTGCGACCTGCCCCCACCAAAAAAAAAAATATATATTAGATTAGATTGGAAAACTAAAAAACCGTAAACAAAATTTGTGAAACTATACATATATATTATGACCAAAGAATATTAATTCTGATCACCAACGCAATACATATTACCTGTGGAGGCTTCTATGCTTTGGCCGCCAATTGGAAGTCTCTTGCCTGGTAAAAGCTACACCAAGAAGGCTAGTTTTGTCTGTCGGAAAATTCATTGTCGTATTTCTCAGTTTAATTAATTAGAACATATATATATATATACATCGTAATTGCTTTTAAGAAATCATGCTTAATTAAAATACGGAAGAGAGGTAAAAGAGATGAGAGTACAAGGATTAGGAAACGATTGGTTCAAAGTGAGAGATGATACAGAGAATTTGGTCGACGCGGTCGCGAGAGATTTAATCTTCCAGGCAAAATGGTGTCTCGCGGGGCTCTTGGACGAAGAGAGAAGAGCGAGATAGGGAAACGATGTCATGGTAGTGCGAAACCGTGCAGTGCTCATGATCACAAGGGCTTCTATGAGGTTTAATTTATTGACAATGCTCGGCTATGAGTGGGAATTTAAATTGATCAGGATCTTCTTCTCATTTATGTTTTACCTAAGCTTTTGAGAGTCACATGTGTCAATTTAATAATTATATGGTTAAGATTGAACTCTGATTTTCATTAACTTCCAAACAAATGTTTTTTTCTTTTTTTTGCCTTACTTTTTTTTTTTTTTTCAGTTTGGTTTCTTATACCACTAAAAAAAAAAATGGCACTTGGATAATATGAAATATAAAAAACTTAAAAAGAAAAAAATGTAAAACAAATCACCAGCTAAAAAAGTTATTGACATTTGGATTGTTGGAGTTAAGAAGAAAACTAAAGTTACAAAATAATAATAATAATAATAATAATAATAATAATAATAATAATAAAACTAAGATAATGAATCTTGTGGTTTAATTTGCTAGTTGTAACATTCCATTAAACTATGTAATTGAGAAAGAAAAAGAATGCAATCATAAATGAAAGATAAACCTTGACCATTTATATTAGCTGCTACTAAATGCTTAAAAATTTAGTTAAAGCTTACATTGATTTAGTTGGTGAATCTCTAACATTTACATCAATTCTATGATCTTATGTGATCAGCCTTAAAAGAAAATAAAAAACAATTTTAAAAAGAAACACATATATTATTCGCCAATTATGTGGCAGATGGTAATTGGTTAGCTTTTAAATGTTGACCAATCAAAATTTACCACATGATCACTTATGAATGTATTATTAGTTAAATGTTAACTAAAGATTATAAGTTTACTTTCCATGGTGGTTCTTTTCACCACTGGTCCCCCCACCTCAAATTTTGCTATTTTTTATTTATTATTATTGTTTTTTTAAATTTTATTATGCATTTACTAGTTTGCCCATTAAAGATTGACAGTGTCCTCCCCCTCACTTCCAAGTACGGTAACTTTTGATCATTTTTACGGTCATTGTAATGTTTATTTAGCTATTATTTTTTTAATTAAAGAAATGTTGATCTGTCAGTTTTTAAATTTTTATTGCACTTTTTTTCGCCTAAATTTTAATTTAATTTAGTTTATTATTCTTAACAAAACCATTTTTTTCAAGAATTATGTTTACTTTTCTTTTTCTTAAAGATTTAACTAATTTATTATGATTGCCAAATCATATAAGCTAAAAGCATTGAAATTAGTTTTTCCTAAACATGTTTTGAAGTTTATTTTCTTAATATTTAACCAAGCTTAGCTTAGAGGACATTCTAATAATTTGGTCTATGATATAATAAAAAGATTATGCATCTTATATTTTTGTATCTCTCCCAAATATAAATTAGGTAATAATCTACTAATATTTTATAGTGGCGATGCCCCCTTTAAAATTTTCGTGGCTCCGCCACCATTTTTCACATTTTTATTTTATTTTTGTATGGCCCTATTTATTGTGAAATATCCAAAATAGTCAAAACTTTGTCTTCTCTCTCTTTGTTTTTTTTCTAAATTCTAATACTTATTGCAATCAAACTTAAAACATTTTTAATGACAAATACTATTTTGCTATTGTCATTGTTAAAATTTGGCATTGACATAAACTTTTTAATTGTAAATATAAATGTGAATGCCAAAAAAAGTTCATTCTTTGTTACTTTTTTTTAGGGAATAAAATAGGATTAAAATAGGGAATAAATGTCAGGACCCGTTCAAGATGCCCCACCGGAACCCTAGACAAGTACTGATCCCAGAGAAATCCTACCGGACCTTCCAATAGAAAATCCGACAGAACCTCCCCTAAGGGTTGGACTTACCACAAATT
Source organism: Ziziphus jujuba (assembly GCF_031755915.1). Classification (NCBI taxonomy): domain Eukaryota; kingdom Viridiplantae; phylum Streptophyta; class Magnoliopsida; order Rosales; family Rhamnaceae; genus Ziziphus; species Ziziphus jujuba. The sequence goes on along the minus strand of NC_083385.1, from coordinate 6,605,487 downwards.
CCTTACACTGAAAACACACTTCTATATATATACCGCCTTACTCCTTCACTTTACTACAATTTAATTCCATAATAATCAGCACTTCCATAAATTAAACAGGGAACTAATGCAGTATTTAATAAAATATATCCAATACAGTATACAGAACATCATAAGGTATAATTAAGTATGAAAGTTATACAACAAAGGATGAAAGAAATATTACAATAAAAATAAATGAAAAGAAAGAGAACTCCTTGAAATACGATAGTAACGAATATCAAGCTCGCTCCGGACGAACGTCTACCAATCTTTGTACCTAGGGGAATGGATTTAAAAAATATGAGATACTAATCATCTCAATGAGTGACCTTATCTCTTATACAATTATAACAGCAACGATAGCCATAGTACACTTGAATAATTAAGAATAAATAAGTAAATAATTAATAATTAATTGAAAATAATATTTTCTCTCAAAACCCTCACCATTCACTTTATTGGAAAAGTTCTCCTTTTAAAACATTTTCGGAAAACCCAATCTTTTATGCCCCAAAAATTAAGGAATAATTAATTTGATAAAAATTTAAATAATCCAAATACGAATAAAATATAATAAAATAAATTTAGAATACTTGCATTAAAGAAATATAACATGAAAGTGAAATTCAATATATAATTCATAAAATTTAATTTAATAAACTAAAATAAACAGTGTTAAAAATATAATTTAAATAATTACAAACAATCTTGTAAACTAAGTGGTAAAAATATTATAAAATTCATTTTGAAATACTCAATCAATCTATATAATAAAAATATGGCACAATGCATTTTAAAAATATTAATTTAAAATAAGTGACATAAAATATGAATAAATACATTTTAGAAAATACTAATTGCAAATAGGTGATAAAACAAGTTAAATACATTTAATTCAAATACGATTTTAAAACCTTAGGATTTGAAATTTATATATGAGAAATAATACTTGACGCACCACACTATATACCAGTGATGTTATAACAACCCGTCCCAAGCTACATCGGAATTTTTGCACGTTGATCGAGTGGGTCAAAAAGTTAACTTTTTGTTCCGGGTGAAATTTTTAGTTGACCGTAGTACTGTAGCGAAGTACATGATGCTCTAAAATCGTAGACTACTAGCACATCTGAATCGGAGTTACCGTGTAAAAGTTATGGGCAAACTAAGTCGAGATCCAAATTGTCCAAAAGTGCCGGGAGTTGACTTTTTATGGTTGTAGAATTTTTTTTTGACTTTTGTATGGTTGTAAAGTACTCATTGATACAAGTTTGTAGACAAGTGGCATGCTTAAATTGAACATCTAGTTAAAAAGTTATGGACTCACAAAATTTTTCGTATACCGTATTATTTTATATTATTTTATTAGTGTGTAAAATTGGAGGCCACGTGTCAAGCCCTCAGCCATTCCCATGAGTGCATAGTGGCACCCACAGGATGGCTTCTTATCGGCTCAACCCGCATGGGAGCCGTGTGAAGAGAGAGAGAGAGAGAGAGAGAGAGAGAGAGCTAGAGAGAGAAACCAACCGGCCACCGCCGATTAGCCATTTTCCAGCCACCCTTTCCATACACGCACCACCCCACCTTCAAGACCACTTGAAAACTGGCCGGCCAGCCAAAAATCACGGCCACTGGCCACCCAACGCGCCGCTGGCGGCGACGGGTTCCAGTGACCACGGCGGCACGCCGGGAAATCGACTTTCCAGCTAGTTTCCAACTGCACTGCCCATCCTTTCCCACTAATTCCGACCCTCTGAATCCAAATCTGGTGTCCATTTTTCTCAATTCTTAACGGATTGTGAGAATCGAGGGTCTAAAATCCGAGAGCTTTCCGACGAGATTCCGGCCACCTCGGGTCCGATCTCTGGGAAGTAAGACCAGATTCGTAATCCTCATTACACAAGCTTTGATTCGGTATATTACTCGTAAATTTTGGTTCTCGTTTGTATTCGCTCCCTAGGTACCCATTTGGGAGTTACCCGATTAAAGTATTAAAATAATTAGTTTTGTGTATTGTGGATATTTTAGGTGCACGTGTGGGTAGTGGAGTTGATCTTGCAAAAGATCTTTATTGATATACGTGCTTGAGGTGAGTGACCCACCTTTAAAACTATTTTGAGGTGATTAATTATATTTATTTTATGTTATTTTAATATTTAGAAATATGCTCATGTGGTGGAATTTAAATATAATTGTGGTAAAAATTTTATTTTATATATATATATATATATATATGTATGCTTATTGATGCTAAATGAAAATTTGGTTTATTAAGGAATTCTTGATTTTTATTATTGTGATTTAATTGTATTTATTACGCATAAGCAAGGTATTTTCATTTAATTAAGTGTATTTGGATTTTAATATTATTTTTGGACATGATTTGATTTTAAATATTTCAAGAAAACTATTGGTTTAAGTTTGGTGGTTTCAAATTATATAATTATGCCCTTGGAATATTATTTGATTGATTTTATGATTTGGGGAAAAATTAATTGTATATTATTATCGATGGATTTATGCTGGAAATATTAAAGAAAAATGTGAGAATGTGAGTTTGAAAAATGGTATAATTGCCACTGTGAATTTTGAAAAAATTTGCGTATTTTAATAATAAATTTGGTTAATTGTTTTAGATGCACTCATACAGTACCGGTGTTCTGTACTGTACATGTGGATGAGCGCATAAGTTATAATGTCTCCCATGAGTTGCCATCGGACCGAGGGCAGGCAAGTTTTATATAGTGCACATAACCCGCCCCCCTCCATGGCCGGGCTGACGGTTTAAGCAGCGGCGCTGTCGGGACGCCGAAGCGACCGTATGCAAGTTTCTCTCTTTAACCTCCCGCCAAGACGGTGCTCGGGACGCTGGGTATCGTAGGGCATTATTAATATATAGTGTGGTACGTCAAGTATTATTTTTCAGATAGAAATTTCAAATCCTAAAAGTTTTATCATTTATTTATAATTATTTAAATTATATTTTTGACATTGTTTATTTTAGTTTATTAAATCAAATTTTATGAATTATATATTGAATTTTTCTTTTATGTTATATTTTTTTAATGCAAGTATTCTAAATTTATTTTATTATATTTCATTACATTTTATTTGTATTTGGATTATTTAATTATTTATTAAATTAATTATTCCTTGATTTTCGGGGCATAAAAGATTGGGTTTTGTGAAAATGTTTTAAAAGGAAAACCTTTCCAACGGAGTGAATGGTGAGGGTTTTAAGAGAAAATATTATTTTCAATTAATTATTATTTATTTACTTATTTATTCTTAATTAATCAAATGTGCTATAATTATCGTCACTATTATAATTGTACAGTAGATAGGGTCACTCACTGAGATGATTAGCATCTCATATTTCTTTAATTCTGTTCCCCTAGATACAAAAATTGGTAGGTGTTCTTCTGGAGCGAGCTTAATCTCCGTTGCTGTCGTATTTCGAGAAGTTCTCTTTATCTTCATTTATTTCTATTATATTTCTTTCATCCTTGTTGTATAATTTCTATACTTAATGATACTTTATGAAGCTCTGTATACTATCTTGGACATTTATTTATTAATTATGCACTGATTTCCTATTATTAATTTGAACTGCTACAAATTTATGGAATTAAATTGTAGTAATATGGGAAAAATAAGGTGGTGTATATAGAAGTGTGTTTTCAGTGCAGGAAAATTTTTGTAAGTCCAACCCTTAGGGAAGGTTCTGCCAGATTTTCCATAGGAGGATCCGGTAGAGTTTCCTTGGGATCAGAACTTGTCTAGGCTTCCGGTGAGGAATTTTGAACGGGTCCTGACAGATGCCCTACGATACCCAGTGTCCCAAGCACCGTCCGACAGGAGATTAAAGAGAGAAACTTGCATACGGTCGCTTCAGCGTCTCGACAGCGCCGCTGCTTAAACCGTCAACCCAGCCATGGGAGGGGGCGGCTTATGGCCAATATCAAACTTGCCTGCCTTCGGTCTGATGACAACTCACGGGAGACATTATAACTTGCGCGCTCATCCACATACACAATACAGAACACTAGTATCGTATGAGTGCATCTAAAACAAATAACCATATTATTTTAAAAATAACAATTTTTCGAAAACTCACCATGGGAATCATACCATTTTTCAAATTCACAATCCCACATTTTTCCTTTAATATCTCCAGCGTAAAACCATCAATAATAATATACAAATAACTTTTCCCAAATCATAAAATCAATCAAATAATATTTCAAGGGCATAATTATATAATTTGAAAGCACCAAACTTAAACCAATATTTTTCTTGAAATATTTAAAATCGAATCATGCCCAAAAATAATATTAAAACCCAAGTACAATTAATTAAATGAAAACACCTTGCTCATGCATCTTAAATGCAATTAAATCACAATAATAATAATCAAGAATTTCTTAATAAACCAAACTTTCATTTCCCATCAATAGGCATATATATATATACAATACAATTTACCACAGTTATAAATAAATTCCACCACATGAGCATATTTTCTAAATATTAAATTAACACAAAATAAATATAATTAATCACCCCAAAATAGTTTTGAAGGTGGGTCACTCACCTCAAGCACGTGTATCAATCGAGATCTTCTACAGGATCAACTCCACTACCCACACGTGCACCTAAAATATCCACAATACACAAAACTAATTATTTTAATATTTTAATCAGGTAACTCCCAAATGGGTACCAGGAGAGCGAACACAAACGACAACTAAAATTTACGAGTGATATACCGAATCGAAGCTTGTGAAACGAGAAATACGAATCTGGTCTTATTTTCCGGAGATCGGACCTCGAGGTGGCCGGAATCTCGTCGGAAAGGTTTCGGGTTCTAGACCCTCGATTCTCACAATCTGTTAAGAATTGGGGAAAGTGGATACTGGATTTGGGTTCAGGGGGTCAGAATTAGTGAGAAAGGATGGGCAGTGCAACTGAAAACTCACTGGAAAGTCGATTTCCTGATGAGCCACTGTGGTTACAGGAACCCGTCACTGCCGGCGGCGCATCCAGTGGCCACTGGTCGTGATTTTTTAAGGAAATACAGATCGGAGGATGGGCGAACGGATGGGTCTGGTGGTGAGGCAAACGGAGTCTGAATCGGGGAGAAATCTGGGTTTGAAGCAATCGGCGCCGCCGCCGGAAAAAGTCTTGATTTTTGGCTGGCCAGCCGATTTTCAGGTGGGTGTCAAGGTGGGGTGGTGCCTGTATGGAAAGGGTGGCCGAAAAATGGCAAACGGCGGTGGCTGATGGTGGTCTCTCCTCTCTCTCTCTCTCTCTCTCTCTCTCTCTCTCTCTCTCTCTCTCTCTCTCTCCGGTCGCACGGCTCACACACGGGTTTGAGCCAATAAGAAGCCATCCCGTGGGTGCCACTGTGTACTCATGGGAAAGGCTGAGGGATTGACACGTGGTGTACATTTTTCACAATAGCACCATTTAATTAAAAATAATATAAAATAATACTGTATCTGAAAAATGTTGCGAGTCCATAACTTCTTAACCTGATGTCCAAATTAGGCATGCTGCTAGTCTATAGACTCATAGCGATGAGTACTTTACAACTATACAAGAGTCAATTCAAAATTCCACATAGATAAAAAGTTAAACTTGGCACCCTTGGACAGCTTGGACCGCAACTTGCCTTGCACATAACTTTCAAATGGTAGCTCCGATTTCGATGTGTTACTAGTCTATGAACTTGGGATGATACGTACTTTAAAATGATGCCTCCGTCAATGCAAAATTCCATCCAGAATAAAAAGTCAACATTTTGACCCTTTCGATCAACGGTCAACCTCAATCAACGTGTAAAAAAAATCCAACGTACTTTGGGACAGGATGTTACAATAAAATAGGATTAAAATATATTTTAGGGAATGCCAAAAAATTTAGGGAATAAAATATCAAATCCTATATAATTTAGGAGGCTTACATTGAACTTTACTTTTTTTAAAAAAATTATTTTTTTATTTATATATTATTTTTAACTATTAGTATATTAAGAAATTATTTTTCTTATATGTAAATACATAGGATTTGATATTTTATTCCCTAATTATTTTTTTTCCACTTTAATTCTTGAACTCAGATTTCTTTTCTAGACATAGTCTTTAAAACCCTTTTTTTTTTTAATTTCCCCATTCCCTGACAACTTAAGAAAAAAAATTAAGGGGTGACTAGGTCTTTTCACTTTTTTAAATAAAATTTAAATGCTAAAACGTCAAACCTTATGTAATCTAAAGGGTATTGACGTTAAATACCCTTTAAAAAAAAATTTTAATTAAATGCCTAAATCTTTAATAAAAGAAGAAGAAGAAGAGGCCCTTTAATTTTTATTTCATGCTAATTAAAAGTTGATTAGTCAATGATATTCAGCACTTGTAAGACAATGAAGGAATTAATTTCTTTTTATTTTAATCAAGTTTATTCTCCTCCCTAAAATTGATAGGAAATGAATGGAAAGGAGAGAGAAGGGGGGGGGGTGTGTGGAAGACCTTTAATGAATTTTTTAATATTTCAAAATTATCCTTATTATTACCTTATGGAAATATATATTGTTTTTCATATCTTGTCCTTTCTTTTCCCTTCACTAATCATACAAACAACAACGATAAAAAGAATACTATACTTTTCTTTTCTTTTTTTCTTTTTTTTTCTTTTGCTTTTCTCGTTAAACATTTCCTCTCCTTTCGTTTTTCCCCTTCAATCTAAACATAAAGTAAAGGAGACTTTTTTAAATTTTGGAAAAGCAACAAAGATTTCCTTGTTAGAGATTAGTGTAACAGAGAAGAGAGGAAAGAAGGGTTAAATAAACTAGGTTTCAAATAAGTTTTAGATCCTTCTTCCAATTTTCTTTTAGTTTTGAATAGTTTTAGAATTATTAGTTTTTTTCTTTTTTTTTTTATGGTAAGCAATATATTTAACTTCTAATTAACCCAATATTGAAGAGATTAAAGTGACTTATATTTTATATTTGAGTGAGATAATAGTATTAAGATCTTGGGTGGAGTATTTTAATAACATCCATATTATTATAGGTCAAGCCTATGGCAAATGTGGTGGGCTATCTTATCAAATAATCTCTCCTTATTGAATTCTTAAAAGTAAAATCTACGTCAATTGTGAAAAAAATTTAAGATATTGTCATTAACTCGTCGACTGAAAATTCTACGTTGATAGGCACATGAGGGATCATTTGAAAGGACAAGCCTACCATCTCTCTTTTCAATAAGATAGACGATAGATCAACCATGGTGTGGGTTTGAAAGGACGAGCCTATCTTATCGAATAGTCTCTCCTTATTGAATTCTTAGAAGCGAAATCTACCTAAATTGTGGAAAAACTTAAGACATTAACTCACCAACCGACAATTCTATGTTGATAGCCATATGAGCGATCATTTGAAAGGATGAGCCTATTTTATCGAATAGTCTTTCCTTATTGAATTCTTAGAAGCAAATGGAAAAGTTTAAGATATTATCATTAACTGAGGAACTGACAATTCTATGTTGATAGCCATATGAGATGGTTGTCCATGAGTTAATGATAATATCTTAAAACTTTCCACAATTTAGGTAGATTTCGCTTCGAAGAATTTAATAAAAATAGACTATTCGATACGATAGGCCTACCACATTTGCCATAGACTATTCAATATGATAATATGCATGTCATTAAAATACTCCACCGAAGATCTTAATACTATTATCTTACTCAAAAGTAAAAATATAAGGCAGTTTAATATCTTCTATATTTGGTTAATTAGAAGTTAACATATTTCTTACCATAAAAAGAACTACCAATTCTAAAATTATTCAAAACTAAAAAAAATAAATAATAATAATAATTGGAAGCATAGTTTAATATATCAAAATTTTCTATAAAATTTTTATAAAATTTACATTTTCTAAACATATTTAAAGGAAATTTAACTCCTCAAGTAGAAACAGATATAATTCTATAGATGAAAAAAATTGAATAGGAAGATTCCATACATGGAAAAACAAATAGATAGGTAAACATTTTTAAATTTGAATTCTATAATTGAATAGTATTATATATAGAGGTTAAAATTATAGTTATTAACAAACTTTTATATTATAGATTAAAAAAAAAAAGAACGATCCAAGTATATTTATAAACAATAAAACTTTTAAATAGGTTTTCAAATATAATTAATTATTATAGATTATTTTTAAAATCTATCTATTATGGTTACACATGTCGTGCATCACATAGGGTTGGATAATAGTTTCTATAATATCCATAAAATTTTCGATATTTCTCTATAACTTCCATGAAACTTTTCATCATAATATCTACAATAAATTGTTTTACAATTTCACTGGAAAATTCATAATTTCTATGGAGATTTCTGAAATTTCTATGAAATTTCCGTAGAAATTTTAAAAATATCTATGACTTTTTTTATTAAAATTTTTATAAATATTATTTATGTTTATTAAAAGTTTTTGCCAATTAATATTTTATTTATTTATTATTTATTTTTTTTTACCTTTTAATTGCCTTCCAATAACTAGGTAAATAAAAATAAAAAATTCACTGTTAACAAATAATGTCCAAAATTAAATTAGACAAGTCTACTTATCATCTTCTTAGAGAAAATTAATATTACAAGTTACAAGTATACGTACATAAATTAATATTTGTATAAATATTATAAAGTGGATAAAAATTAGAACATAAATAAAAATTGAAATATATGCAAGAAGTAATTATTCTTATTCTTATTTTAAAATGTAAAATGTAATAAGTAATTATTAAAATATGTATCTCCTTAATAATTTTGCATATAATCGTTAATATACTATCGATATGTATATTTGAGGGTTATGTTTGTATGTATTCAATACCATCGGTACAAAAATTTTAAACTTTGTTACGAATAAAATATATTTTCTATATATCTTTCAATTTTGTCAACATTTTAATTTTATCTACTTCATAATATTTATACAAATATTAAATTTATTATTGTAAAAATATAATAATATGTAGGTAAACATGTAATTTGTGATGCTAATTTTCTTTAAAAATATGATAGGTAGATTTTTCTATATAATTTTGGATATTATTTGTTAAATGTGATTTTTTTTATTTGCCTAATTATCAAAAAACAATAAAAAGGTAAAAAAAAAATTTCATTGATATTAATTCAGCAAAATATTTTACTAAATATCAGTAATATTTATAAAAACATTTAACAAATAAAATCATATATATTTTCAAAATTTTTATACAAATTAATGAAAATTTCTTGAAAATTTTAAAAATTTCTATGAAAATTATATATTTTTTAATTAAATTGTGAAGAATTTGATGTGAATATTATAATGGAAATTTTCATGAAAATTATAGAGAAATATTAAAAATTCTGATTGATATTATAAATATTATATTTATTTCTACCTGAAAACTCGATTTTTTTTTCGATGTGTCTAAAGAAAATTTTCGCAAATTTAACAGAAAAATTTGATATTTTAAACTCTATTATATACCATATGTATTTTTAAATTCATAAATACTTAAGTGAAGCTAGTAGGAACAATCCTCATCCTTAATAATAATGGATCAGGGCTACATTTAATATGGTGGGCCTTTCCTACCAAATAATCTTCCCTTACAAATATACAAATGATACGAAAGATTTATGACAATAAAATATGAAAGATACATGATGATAGTGTCATATCCTACCAAATTATTTTTAACAAGTCGACGAAAATTTTAACTTTTAATTTGGGATCCTACACAAGCGAAGTGAGACAAATAATGTACATTGGTAGATGTGTCTTGACTTGTTTAGATCTTGATAGATAATAAATTTATTTTTCGTTATTTTTATTTTTATTTTATTTGTTTAGGATATCTATTTTTTCAAAGTGATAGTTGAAAAATAGCATAAATGTGAATTTGCAGAGACTATATTTTCTATATATCTTTCATTTTTTATCTACTTTATAATATTTGTAAAAATATTAAATTTATTATTGTAAAAAAAATAATGGATAGATAAATTTGTAACTTATGATATTAATTTTCTCTAAGAATATGATTGATAAACTTGTTTAGTATAAACTTGGACATTATTTATTAAATGTGAATTTTTTTTTATTTGCTTAATTATTAGAAGATAACTAAAAGGTCAAAAGAAAAAAATCAATAACATTAATTTGAAATTTGTTTTTTACTAAACATCAATAATATTTATAAAAATTTTTGATAAAAAGTTTCACAAAAAAAGCCATAGATATTTCCTAAATTTAAATAAAATTTATAAAAGTTTCAGAAATTTTAATAGAAATTATGAATTTTTAACTAAATTGTAAGGAATTTGATGTGGATATTATAACATGAATTTCCATATAAATTATGAAAAAATATCTGAATTTATGAAAATTATACTCATTTCCATTTGAAAATTAAATTTTCTTTTAATGTATTTAAAAAATAAAAATTTCATAAAAATTTTACGATAAATTTTGATATTTTAAATTATGATATCGGTGTACAGTGCAAACGACAAGAGTGTCTCCCGCAGCTTGTTTTCCTTTATCATTTTGAGGAATGCTATATGACGGCCACTTTATGTTTATCAATTTATTTACATGTAAGAAAGTTCAATGCAAGCCAATGTAATATTAACATATAATTTGTTATGCTAGTTGGTAAATAAAATAGCAAATAAATTGATTATGCTATATATATATATATATATATATATTTATAATCAAGGTGGAAGTGTTCAAACTCATAAATAAGTTTCAAAAATCGGTATCCATAGAAATATCGAGAGTTTAAAATATAAAAATTTACATAAAAATATTAGAAAATATCAAATATCGATAAAAAAATTATAAAAAAAATTATGGAAATTTGTTTTTAAAAAATGGAAATTTTTATTGAAACTTTAAAATTGGCTTATTTAATCCATCAATTATCAAATTGATTATAAAACTTGCTAAGATATTGAATGGATGTTATATTCTTTTGAATGAATTAATTTATAATAAGCATTAATGACTATAGATAAGAAGGAATTAATTTTTTTATTATTTTAATCAAATTTATTTTCCCCCTAAAATTGATAGGAAATGAGTGGAAAAAAAAAATTTTAATGTAACACCCCATACCAAAAAATATACATGATTAAACAAGTTTGATCCAGTTGACTAAGTTTGACCAAATGAACAATATGTGGGTCCAAGTTGACTTTTTCAATAGCCAATATTTTTGGTTTGGCCGAGGTACCATTGTGTAGATCTTGTCGATACGAGTTCATAGACTAGCAGCACGCCAAATTGTAAGTTACGGATAAAAAGTTATGGTTTTGAGAAGTTTTAAGCATAAGTTTTATATCAGTGTCCAAGCCAATATCCAGTTTTTATCTGTTAGTGACCCAATGCTTTATATAAGCCTAGGTAAGTGTGTCAAACAGGAAACAAAGCCCAAAATACCCATTTCTTCTCCAAAACCCGAGAAATTCTCCCCTCAGATCCGTGGGTCCGAACTGGATCGTTTCAACCCGTTTATTGTCGAACCGGATCATAGCTGTTTTGCCCATTTCCAGCCAACCACCACTTACACGCGCCATCCAAGTAGAAAGGTCACTTGAAGACGAGCTCAGCCGTGAAATTTCACGGCGAGCGAAGGCGGGACGCACCCAAATCGGGCCGGCAAACTCCACGGCGGTCGGCGAGGTGGGTTGCCGGATTTTCTCCATTTTTGACCGTTTTAGACCAACTCATACAACGTTTCCACTATTTTTGACCCCTCTGAACTCATTTACGTGGTTATTTTGTCCAGATTCCTCACCGTTTGAAAGATCTAATAATGGAAAGTTCGGCCAACGCTTCAACAGTGTTTTCCAGCCACCGGAGGAAACTTTGGACCAAGGTGAGCATACTGATGAGTTCCTTGTCTCTTGAGCTTTCCTTCAATATAAATTTTGTGAATTTTGGATATCGTTTGATAATTTCTCCATTTTTAGATCAATTAGTTAATTTTCGGATAAGTTGAGAAGTCTGTTTGGACAAAATTGGTCAAATTAGTTAAAATTGGAGCTGTAGTAGTGAAATTGGATATTATTAGGATCCATTAGGTGGTTCAATTTTGAAATATTAGGCTTCGGATGAAAATCTCCAATTTTGGGTATTGGACCCTAAGAACACGCGGTATAATTGGACTGTCCGGTATCCAATTTATGCAATTTTATAGTACTGTAAATTATTATGAGACATTTGGGTTATACAAGTGTCTCTAGTTTAGTTTTTTGGAGCCTGATAAATATTTTGTTATATTATAGGCACTTGAGTTGAGCCTAGAGGTGATCCTGTAAAAGAGCAGGCTTGAGCATCTACAGTACTGTGAGTGGTTATTAGTGTTAAAAATGTTTTGGGTATATAGTATAATATATATATGTGGTTTGAGTATTTTACTTATACCCATCGTTTGATTTGAATGTTCATTCTATGGATATATGAGGATCTGCTTTTACATATATGTATTATCATTTTATATGACTTTTGTCAATATTTTAAACATTTGGCAATTCTAATGAGTTCATGAATGGACTTGTGGTATTTAAATATTTTGGTATTTGAATTGAGGTTTTAAATCACTTTGGAAATTAATCGATTTGAGAAGGCATATTGAAAATTATATGATTTTAAGCATGTTCAAATATTTTATAAATTTTTAGATGCTAAAAAATCGGTTTATGGTGAATATATTTCACTGTGGTATTTTTTTATATTTTATTTTAGTAAGAAATAATGATTAGAAGTTTTTTTTTTGAAATATTTAGACAAGCGGTTGAGCATGAATATTAAATTATGATTTATGATACGATAGGATACTGTATCGGTTATTTTAAATTGATGTACCGCATAGTACCAAAGTTTGGTTCAATATTATATTACAACATACTGGATTTACCACGGTGCTGTAAAGTTGGTTTCATTCAACGGTTATCTATCATTACCATGGACTGTGAGGTCGGCTTTATCTGACGGTTTATTATTATTACCACGATGCTGTGGGATTGGTATCATCCAATAGTTTATTATTGTTACAGACCGTGAGATTGGGTACGTCCCGATGGTTAATTGATATTTCCACGACACGTTTCGTATATTGAGGGTCGTGAAGTGGGTGTCTCCCATGGGTTACAGATTGGTACATCGTTTGGTACATTGTATACGTTTGAACATATTGTTAATTTACAAATATTGTGGTGATTTCTGCATTTTCATATTTATTTGGTGGAACTGTATTTATGATATTTTATGCTCAAATATTTATATCTTGATTTGAGATATTTTATAATATTATAATAATCGTTCATTTTATATTTGAGCATCGGTTTTATGATATAGTAAATTGGGATACAAGTTTGGGTTTTGTGAAATGATTTTTTTTAAACGGGAAACTTTTCAAACGAGTGAAATGAGAGGTTTTGAGAGAAAGATTTTTCAGAAATAAATTATTATTTTTCTATTATACTATGCCACTCACTGAGATTTTTTTATCTCACGTATTATTTATTTTGAATTCGTTCCCCTAGGCCCAGGCAGCTAGTAGCAGTCTGCCTCGCGTACAGCTTATCGCTTGTTTCCTTCTACTACAGCAGCCGTATTTATCTTTTCTTTATCTATTGTTATCTTCTGGACTTATTTATTACTTATTTGTACTCCTAGACTTCGTTGACACTCTTAGAATGCTCTGATTTTAAATATAAGTCTTAGTAGAGACCATGGTACTTATGTGTGTAGTTATAGCATGTAGTACAGTAGGCCGGTTGTGGACTTTATGCGATTGTGGACTTATTTATATATATATATATATATATTGAGGTATTAATGTTAATGCTTGTGTTTGATTGTCTACGTTTTAAGGTGAGGTTCCATTGAATATTCTCTAGGGATTGTCCTGTGGGATTTCACCAGACGGAACCACCCGGAAGATCCTAGGAGGGTTCCCAAGGGGGTCCTGTCATTTAATGAATTTTTTAATATTTCAAAATTATCCTTATTATTACCTTATGGAAATATATATTTTTTTTCATATCTTGCCCTTTCTTTTCTATACACTAATCATCCAAACAATAACGATAAAAAAATACTATACGTTTTTTTCTTTTCTTTTCATTTTCTAGTTAAACATTTCCTCTCCTTTCATTTTCCCCCTTCAATCTAAACATAATGTAAAGGAGAATTTTTTAAAGTTTGGAAAAGCAACGAAGATTTCCTTGTTAGAGATTAGTGTAACAGAGAAGAGAGGAAAGGAGGGTTAAATAAACTAGGTTTCTAATAAGCTTCAGATCCTTCTTCCAATTTCCTTTTAGTTTTGAATAGTTTTAGAATTGGTAGTTATTTTTTGTGGTAAGTAATATGTTTAACTTCTAATTAGCCCAATATTGAAGACATTAAAGTGACTTATATTTTATTTTTGAATGAGATAATAGTATTAAGATCTTAGGTGGAGTACTTTAATAACATGCATATTATTATAGGTCAAATGTGGTGGGCTATCTTATCGAATAGTCTCTCCTTATTGAATTCTTAAAAGCGAAATCTATCGAATAATCTCTCCTTATTGAATTCTTAAAAGTGAAATCTATCTAAATTGTGAAAAAAATTAAGATATTGTCATTAACTCATCGACTGACAATTCTACGTTGATAGCCATATGAGGGATCACTTGAAAGGGAAAGCCTACCATGTCTCTCTTCAATAAGATAGGTGCTAGTTCAACCATGGCGTGTGTTTGAAAGGACAAGCCTATCTTATCGAGTAGTCTCTCCTTATTGAATTCTTAGAAGCGAAATCTATCTAAATTGTGGAAAAATTTAAGATATATTGTCATTAACTCACCAACCGACAAATCTATATTGACAGCCATATGAGCATTCATTGAAAGGATGAGCCTATTTTATCGAATAGTCTTTTCTTATTGAATTCTTTGAAACGAAATCTACCTAAATTGTGGAAAAATTTAACATATTGTCGGTCCGTGAGTTAATGATAATATCTTAAAACTTTCCACAAATTTAGGTAGATTTCGCTTCTAAGAATTTAATAAAAATAGACTATTCAATAAGATAGGCCTACCACATTTGCCATGGGCCTGACCAATAATAATATGTATGTTGTTAAAATACACCACCTAAGATCTTAATACCATTATCTCACTCAAAAATAAGATATAAGTCACTTTAATATCTTCTATATTTGGTTAATTAGAAGTTAACATATTACTTACCCAAAAAAAAAAAAAAAAAAACCAATTCTAAAACTGTTAAAAATTTTAAAAATAAAATAAAATTGGAAGCATAGTTTAAAATATCGAAATTTTCTTCGAAATTTTTGTGAAATGTCTATTTTTTAAACATATCAAAAGAAAATTTAGCTCCCCTTTCATAATATACATTAAAATTTTTGATATTTCTTTATAATTATTTGAAAATTTTCATCATTATATCCATATTAAATCGTTTAGAATTTTGTTAGAAAATCCATAATTTCCATGAAAATTTCTGAAATTTGTATGAAATTTCATTAAAATTTTTAAAATATTTATGACTTTTTTTATTAAAAATTTTTATGAATATTATTTATGTTTATTAAAATTTTTTGCCAAATTAATATTTGATATATATATATATATATATATATTACCTTTTAATTGCCTTCCAATAATTAGGTAAATAAAAAAAAATTATTGTTAACAAGTAATGTTTATAATTACATTAGACAAGTCGATCTATCATATTCTTAGAGAAAATTGGCATTATAAGTCACAAGTTTACCTACCTAAATTAATATTTGTATAAATATTATAAAGTGGATAAAAATTAGAGACAAACAAAAATTAAAAAATATGTAAGAAATATATTTTCTGCAAACTAGAATTTAAAATTTCGGTTTTGATGATACTCAATACATGCACACTTAACTCTCAAATATTCATATCAATGGTATGTTAACAACAGTTGAAATAATATTTACAAAATATAATATAATTGTGATAATTATTTATATATATTCTAATTAATAAACAATTTCATTAAATATGTATTTTTTATTAATAATAATATATTTTTAATGATTAATGCTTAATGCTTATTATAAATCGATTAATTAAGAGAAATCTAATATCCATTCAAATTTTTTTATAATTTTAATAGTCAATTTGGTAATTAATTAATTAAATAAACTAATTCCAAAATTTTAATAAAAGCTTTTATTTTTTAAAATAAATTCTCACTAATTTTCATAATTTTTCATAAGTTTTTATTGATATTCAATAATTTTTAATATCTCTGTAGACATTTTTATATTTTAAATTTTTAATATTTCTATCGATATCGAAATGTTAAATCTTAACCGGTACAAACATATGGAGTAAAAAAGTGGTTCCGATAATAATGACTTACAGTGTGTTGAGAGTAATGCTTTGAAAGGCACTTGAGGGGCTATGTTCCGGCTAGCCTCGTTGAGATACAAGAAAAAAATATCAGGAGACTAAAAAAGGCATAAAATTTGGGATATTACACTTATGAGACGTGCCTGTTAGAAGTTGGACATACCTTCTGAGCATAAAAACGTATTTTTCTACACCTCAAATAACGATGTATACCATCTACTTTTCATAGATATAGTTAAATTTATTTTTTTATATGAATTTAAATATAGAAGTTACATTTTTTTTAATATTATAATTTAACTTTTGAAAGCATACGACTCTAATGCTTTGAAGCTTAGGCCTCAATTCATAAAAGTCAAAATATCTTCTTTAAGGCTTGGGCTTTCTACAACACTGTGCCAAACATGACAAATATCCCAAGTATTGTACAATGCCAAAATTGAAATTTAACAGGAGATTGACTCTTAGAGGATCTCTAATGACAAGTGCTATTTTGTTATTCATATTTTTAAACTTTGGTATTAGCATATTTTTTTCAATAGTAGATATCAGTATTAATATTAAATTTTGGCATTATTTTTCCAATACTATATGTTAGAAAATAGCATTAGGTAAAATGGTGCAAGAAAGAATAGTGGACTGAGTTGAGTTCTACCCCCATTAAATTTTAACATTAAACAAATTAAAAATTATATTATTTAATTATATGGACTCTACAAATTTTATTGAAATAAAGGTAATTAAAAAAATACCAATTATATTTTTAAAACCATATTTGATGTAAAAAATGTAATTGATATTTTTTTATATTGTGTCATTAAAAAGCACGAAAAGCATAAATATATAACATTTTATTGCTAAAACGAAATACCTTTGAATATGCTTCAACCCCTAGCTTTTTGTAACGTACTTGATAGGTTATGTGACGATAAAATATGAAAGATATGTGACGTTATTGTGATGACGTGGTGCATAATGTACCAAACAGCCAAGTCTTTCTATTCGAATAATGATATACGTTATCTTAAAGTGGGGTCGTACGTACGTGGAGTAAAGAAATAATGACATACATGAGTCGTTATTTTTATAAAGCCTTTTTGGTAACACATTTATTAATTTTCCGTTTTTAGTTATTTTATTTGTGTAGGATTTATATTACTTTTTAATGATAGTTTAATAAAAGCAAATATACATTTATATATATATATATATAAGATTAAAAGATCATTGTTTTGTGAAAAAAAATATATATATATATATATTGCATCTTTATTTTTGTAATTAAGAAAGAATGTCCAATTATCTTCATAATAAATATATGTTGTATGGGCATCCTCTACACTTATCTATATCTGAAGTATTGAATTCGAGTAATCATATTTCATTATAACTTATTTGTGCTACATTATAATTTGGTAAGATAATTATCCTAAATGCGTAAATTGTAGACGGCTAAAGTGCGAGTTTTAAATAAGAAACGGAAAGCAAAAGACAACCAAGCAAGCACTTAATTAACATCTCTTGATGGATGCAAACGGCTAGGACCCAACCATCAAATTCAAAAAATTGTGAGACAGAAAGTGATAACTTAGTTAATTAGATCTAGATCTAGACTTGGATCGTAGGAGAGAGAACCATCTAATATGATTCAGAAGAAAAAAAATCTTTTAAGTTTTTTTTTTTTTATCACATATAATAATTTTTTTATTTTTGTGTCTTGAATTCATCAGCTAGCTACCGATTATAAATATAAATAACTTATAAACTTAATCAACATTTTAAATAGGAATGTCTAACTAGCTGATTTTTTTTATTAAAAAAAATGTCATCTTTAAATTGCAATGCCTCGCTTGCTATATCTTTTTTGTGAAGCTTAGAATATCCCAAATGATTCTCTATCTATTTCACTCTTTTTATTTTAAAGAATTAATTTTTACAGCATTTCCAATAATACTTTTTATTTTAATAGAAAGCATTTTGAAAAATTTTAGGAATAAAAAGTAAGATTCTTTATCTAATTCCAATGGTAGTCTATATAACAACTTCTTATTTTGTATTTCACAGAAACAATTATGATTCACTTTTTTTTTTTTCTTCTCCTAATATTGAAGCAGTAGCTGAAAAAAATTAAGATATGAATTTGTAAATAACAAATTAATTAAAATTATGTATAGAAAATCATAAAGCTATAGGTGAGTTCATTAAATGCTTTATATAAAGAGTGATTTGAGCTTTTTATATTTGAAGAGCTAAATTCCACTATTTATTTTAGTTTTTAAATTTAGAGAGTCTATTTTGAAGTAATGAAAATCATATATGGCTCTTTAAAATAGGAAAAAATAGGAAAAGAGTTCCAATGAGCTTTTTTTTGTTGGTTTTTTAAAGTAAAAAGTGGTTTTGATTTTCGAGCCAAATTCATTATCTTATTTTAATATTATATTAGTTTAATTCAATGCATTTATATAATATTTGAAAAAATATGTAAAAATAAAGATAAAATATAAGTATAATAGTAAATGTTTACAGTAAAAAGAAGAATAAAGAGTGTTGTTGAATATTACCTTTAAATTTTGCTATTAATTTTAAAACATGCTCTTTTTAATTGAAATTATGTTTTCAATTTTAAAAAATACTTTAAAAATATTCTTATAATTAATGAATGATGATAATTAATTGAATAATATTTTTATTAATTAATAATATTAGAACTATTAAAATATTTATTAAATTTATTTATCAAATAATATAATAGATAATATAATAATATTTATTTTTATTTTATTTATTTATTTATTTAATAATTTACTTTTTCATAATTAAATTATATAAACATACCAATGTTTTAACATATATTATTTTGTAAATAAATTTAATAAATATATTAACACTTTTAATATTAGTGTTTATTAATACTGTTGGCAACTATATTTAAACATTAATAAAACAAAGGCACGTAAAAAAGGTAGGGGTAAAAATGGAAAATAACAAGAAAGAATAAAGAGACAGTCCGCTCATGCCAGGAAAATGAGCTGGCAGCATTAAATGTTAGAATTAAGTTGGATGGCTATCGTTAGAAAATGAGCTGGCAGTATTAAAACGCACGATGTGAGCTGTTGGAAAGCCAAGCGTGAATTGAGTTTTAAAGCCATGGCAGCATTAAAACGCACGATGTGTGCTGTTGGAAAGCTAAGCGTGAATTGAGTTTTAAAGCCAATTTAATGGGATACTTGATAAAATGAAAAATATTAGATGAAATTGATTTTAAAAATTAATTTTTTGAAATTTAAAGAATTTATTTTTTTAAAATTTTTTTATAGTAGTTGGTTAATTATATAAGAAAATAAAACTTACAAAGTAATTAAATAAATTTATATATTAAAATTAAAAAATAAAATTATATTTAAAAAAAATATTTAAAATTAATTTTTTAAAAAATTTCAAAATGATATATTTTTAAGAGGATTTATTTTCTTTTTTAGTTTTTCATATTAAAAGATTTATTTTCTTCTGAAATCTATATATATATTTTTTTTAAAATTATCCCAAAAAAAAAAATTTCACTTTGAATCTGACTCGAAATAATAGGAGACCTAGACATATACCTACCTTAGAAGAAATGAACTAACGGACAATCACTTGTTGATGCAGTGTCATGCATTGCAAAAAAGAGGTTTAACCTAATGGTCGAACCCGATTCACCTTACTCTCGTCATCCATGTGAAACGGTGGGACAAATAATTGAAGTGTAACAAAGGACATGTCACTTGCATTCTTGCATCATATTGCTTTTTTTTTTCTTGGTATTTTCTTTTGTAATTATTATAATGAAAATACTCCAACTTAGAGTAATTGTACGAAACAAAAAACAACACCCCTCCCGCGCACCACCACCCCCCCCCCCCCCCCCCACCAATATTACTGAAAATATACGCATTGAAAGATAAATTAATTGAGATTTGGGTCATTTGTTAATTCCATCTAAATCTGTGCGTTCCAAATCTATGAAAATGATACTAAATTTATTTGTCAAATAATATAATATATTATAAAAATAATATAATAAATAATACACTAATATTAATTAATTAATTAATTTAATAATTTTAAATTATATAAATATACAAATCAATAATATTTTAATATTTATTATTTTTAAAATAAATTTAATAAATATTTTAATATTTTTATTAAAATCAATATTTTATATTTATATAATAATATATAAATACAATTATAATTTTTAATTATTAGAATTAACTATTTTAAAAATATGGAATTTAAAAAAATCTAAATGAAAATTTTCTATTTCCAACCAAAATAAATAAAAAAGAAAAAAAAATAAATTTTACAACTTCTATCTGATTTTGAGAAAACCTGATCGACCTCTCTATCTTTCTCTCTCTATATTCAAGAACTGGTACATTTTGGCACCTTTTTTTTTTTTTTTTTTCTATTAAAGAAAAGTGTCCTGGAAATTTTAGCATAACACGAAGATTATTATTATTGTTTTTTTTCCTCCAAGAACTGAATCGAGAAGAGCGGAAAAAGTAAAATAGAAAAGTGGAAGAACGAGTAGGTTGGAATTTTTCTGAATCGAGTTGAAAACTTCCATTTACCAGGTTAAGATTTTAGGGAGAGAAAAAGAGGGATGGAGGGTTAGGGCTCCTGATTTTGAATTTAATTTTGATTTTTTTTTCTTATTCTTAAGATTTTTTGTTGCGACATTGCATAGATACGACGTGATTGTCCGTATACCCTTGCATGAAAAAGCTTTTCCCCGTATCGGTGCGGTGTCATGCTTTGTGTAACATTTTTTTTTTTTCCTTTTTTTAGTTTTTAACAATGCTATATATACGAAATTTATTTATTAAAATTTTAATAAACTATAATATAAAAATATAATTAATTATATATTGAACATTACTATTTATTAAAATTTTAATAAATAAATTTATTAAGTATAAAATTATTATTTTATTTTTTAAATAATATTATAGGTATAAAAATATTTATTAAATTTATTTATCAAATGTTACATATTAAAATATTATTGGTTGAAATATATATATTATTTAACTATAAAAAAAATAAATATTTAAATGGGCAAATAAGTTAAAAATCAACCAATTTAATCTTACTAAATCATCTACTATATTATTCCGTAAATAAGCTTGGTAAATATTTTATATTATTGATTTTTTAAATGAATTTATGTGTTTTTAGTTTTAAATAAATTACACAATCATATTATTAAAAAAAAAAAGAAAAAAGAAAAAGACACATAGCTTAAATTTTTCCTCATGTCGTAAACTTGTCATAAGGACATTATGGTCAGGACATACATTTTACGTAACAAATCATCTCAGTTGTATATATTATCATATAGGAAAAATAAATATCAATTAAGTTTTAAAAATATCCTATTCACATTTTATAACAGTAGTTATCAATGTGTCCATAGAAATCTAATAGGTTGTTAAGTAATGTGAAATTACTGTATCATAACTGTATGCATATAAATTTAACATAAATATGTAATTTGTTGCAATAACTATATGACCCTTTGCAACTAAAGAACGAATGAAAAAAAAAAAAAAAAAAAGGATCACAAATTTTTAATGACAATAATACACTTGTTACAGAACTCTATTATTTTCTATATCCAACTTATTTAAGGTCTGCTTAGCATAGTTTATAACTTTTTGAAAAAGACTTCTTGTTTTAAGGCTCAAAAGTGGCTAGCGAAAACATATAGATATTTTTGTGAAAGTGTTTCATGATATATGCTACTCATAAACCAAATAATGGAGGTTTGCTTTAAATTTAGTTAGTGTTTAAGGGCTATTATAATTTTTTTAACAGGCTAACAGCTCCACTAATTCAGTTCATAAGCAGGAAATGCATTAGTGATGATAATTAATTTTCATAAACCAAAATTTTGATTTATATCCAAAATATTCAACAAGCTATTGATTTTTTTTTTTTAAAATTTTTTGCAAATTAAGATATTGATCTTTATCCATACGAGTCTGGCCACATAATACTGTTAATTTCTGCATATGCAAAACAAGTTTAATAATCTTCCTTTTCTTTTCTTTTCTTCTGTAAATTGAATAATTTAAGAAACAAATAAAACAAAGGGCATATGAGTCCTACGAGCAAGTTGAATATGTTAATAAATTGATATTATAAAAATTGATTAGCAATGAAAACATTTGTAAATTGATTAAATAGATTTAAAAAAAGGGTTAAATACATTTTGTAGGAACTATTACATATTTTGTATTTTACTCCTTAACTTTAGAAAGCATCACATTGCTTCTTGAATATGTCAATTTAGTAGTATTCTTCAATTCTTCAAATGAATTTGACAAAATTAGCTTATAAACATCAGTTAAAAATGAAACTAAAATTATTTTCAATGGAATTTCATTATGTCAGGACCCGTCCAGAATTCCTCCTCCGGAACCCTAGACAGCCCTGATTCCAGGAAAATACCACCGAACCTTCCAACGGAAAATCCAGCAGCACCTCCCCTAAGGGATTTACTTACCACAAATTTACCTGCACTGAAAACACACTTCAAAAATATCCCCTTATTCCTCCCACAAACTACAAATTGGTTCCACAAATTTCAGCACTTCAAAACAAAAATACAGTAATCCAGTGCAAGATAAATACAACAAGAGTGAAAGAAATAGTACAACTGCAATAAAGAAGAACAGGGTACTTCACGAAGTAAAACAGCGATGAAGATCAAGTCCGCTCTGGATAAACACCGACAACCTGGTACCTAGAGGAACGAAATTTAAGAGTGTGAGATGCTAATCATCTCAGTGAGCGACCCTACTACTATACCATATAATATCACAGTAATAAGTATAAATAATAATTATTTGGAAATAATAATTTCTCTCAAAACCCTTACAATTCTCTCAGTTGGAAAGGTTCCCCTTTTAAAACATTTTCACAAAACCCTTTATTCATATTCCCCGAAAACCAAGACATCAAATAATTAAATACCGGAAGCAGTAATAATTAATTTTATTTTTCCAATACAGTTTCCAAACATTTTATTTTTAAAACACAGTTCTGAAAATCATTTGATGCACCCACTATATACTAGTGGCGCCAGAGTACCCAGCGTCCCGAGGTACTGCCAGACAGGAGGTTATAGAGAGAAACCGGCATACGGTCGCGTGGCGTCCCACAGCGCCGCTGCTAACCTGGTGTCCCGGCCAAAGGGGGGTGGCCACCCTCTTAGATGGCATCCACAGGACACCCTCATAATATCACCTGCGCGCTACTCACACCCACCTGCGCGCTAATCATATCCGTGTGCACAATATCCATATCACATATATCATATCACATAATCAGAACACCAGTACGTGCACGGTGCATCTAAAAATCATAAAATCCATAAATTTAAATCATAAAACAAATTTTACATTTTTCATAAGCATAGCGGGCATAATCCATCCGCTTGAACCGGGAAATTCTCCACAATTTCTTTATAATCAATGCCATAAATTCCATGATTTTCAAATCCACCAACTCCCAAATCCATCAATTCAAATATCCACATTTTCCCAATAGCATAAATAATTTCTCGAAATATCATAATCAAATCTCATAATATTTCATGGGCATATTTTATAAAAATTGAAATCACCAACATAACCCAATATTTTCCTTGAAATATTTGAAAATCAAATCGTGCCCAATTTACCATTAAAACCACACCAATTTCAAAATCCTCAAAACCATAAAATAATTTCACATGGCATAAATTGGTCAAATACACATTTTCTTAAATCCGATAAATTCACAAATAATTCCACAATAAATCAAATAAATATTTGGCACATAGAAATTAAATTCCAAATATTTAAATCACACATTATATATTCACCAATTAAATTCCCAAAATTAATTTGAAGGTGGGTCACTCACCTGGAGCACGCAATTAACCCACGATCCACTACGGGATCAATTCTACGACTCACCGGTGCTCCTAGAACAAATTTCACAGACAGTCAAATAAATTAATATTTTATTCAGGTAAATAATACCCGGTATCCGGGGGGTCAAAACACAAACGATATCTAGAATTTACGAGTTATATACCGAATCGAAGCTCGAGTGATGCTAATCACAGATCCGGTCTTAATTTTCGATGATCGTACCCGACGGGGTTTGAATTTCGTCGGGAAGCCTTTCGGGTTTCGGCTTCGCAATTCTCCCAAACCGTCGCGAATTGGCGGAAACGGATGCCGGATTCAGGTTCAGGAGGTCGAACACAGCGGACTGGAGCTGGCCGGAATTTCGGGTACTCGCCGGAACAGTAATTTCCGGAGGGCCGCCACGGTCACCGGCAACCGTCGCCGGCGGCGGCGCGTGCGGTGGCCGTTGGCTGTGAAATTTTGTAGACTTGTAGATCGTGAGGAGAGCAATCCAACGGGATCGGCGGTGAGCAAAACGGAGGTCGGACGGCGGAGACATCACCGTTTGAAGATTTCCGACCCCTCGCCGGAAAACGCTCCGATCCCGGCGCGTCGGTGGTCCGATGGCCGTGATTTTTGGTGGGTAGGCCGGACTTGAGGAGAGGATGATGGGTGTACGGCGCGTGTACTGTATATCGGCCGGAATAGTGCCGATTCGCGGTGGCCGGCGGTGGAGGGGGAAAAATCGCCGCCAAACTTCGGACGTCCGATCCGGGCGCGTCCGGGGCCGTTCACCGTGAAATTTGGAGGTTTTGCCGAAAATGAGGTGGGCAACCTGGCTGGCCGGCACATGTACAGTAACTAGGCCGGAAAACGTGAAAATGACCGGCGGCCGGTGACTCTCTCTCTCTCTCCTCTCTCTCTTTCTCTCTCTTCCCCGAGTGTTTTAACAAATAAAAACCCTGCATGACACTGTTCATGCCACGTGGACCAATCAGAAGCTGACATGTGGCATTTCACTGTTCACCGACCCAAAAACATTAAAATAATACGGTATCCGGTAAACTTCAAACGTCCATAACTTTTTAACCGGATGTCCGTTTTGAGCGTGCCGCTAGTCTGTGAACTCGTATCGACGAGCACTTCACAACCATGCACGAGTCAAAGCTCAATTCCCCATAAACAAAAAGTCAACTCCGGCACCCCTTGGACAGTTTGGTCCGCAACTTGTTTCGTCCATAACTTTCAAACCATAGCTCCGTTTTCGACGTGCTACCAGTCTACGAACTCGTGGCATCGTGCACTTCGCCACGGTACGCTGGTCAACTCGAAATTCCCACAGAGTCAAAAAGTCAACTTTTGACCCCTTTCGGTCAACGGTCAACCTCGGTCAACGTGCACGGATTCCGGTGCGATTTGGGACGGGGTGTTACACATTAGTTGCATATAATTATTTTTATAAAATAAATTTAATAAAAATGCATGATTAGACTAAAAAAGCAAAAATTAGTAGATCATTGGACAATGTAATACTTTTTATCTTCGGTTCCCACAAATTGTAATTTATAAAATCACCCTTTTTGAACCGTAGTTTTATTTTATTTTAACATCCGCTGTCACAGGGTTATCAACAGATGAAAACCATCGGTGGCATGCCCCCAGCGTAGCAGTAAGTTGCTGACAGCTGCGGTGGTCCTCTAGTGGTGTCGGTTCTAGGGGTTTCTTTATTCACCAAAAAAAAAAAAATTTTTCTTAAAACGTTTATTAGTGGTTTTTAAAAATAACTTCCATAGGCCAGCATACGTATGCTGAAGACGCTGTTAGGCCTTTTTTGAGATGGGTTATGATGGTTCTCTAAACAAAAAATTAAAAAAAGAACAAAACAAATTGGATATTACGGTAGCAGTGGCTAGGAGCCTGCCACAACTCCATTGCATGTGCTTGGCGGTGGCCACTTATAATGGAGGAGAGAGAAAAATAATGAGAAAATTTTATTTCAAAATTAGAATAGCCAAAATTTATTTCAAAATTAGAATAGCCGTCTAAATCATGGATAAATATCTCAAATCTATATTTATAGTATAAAAAACACTAGTAATTTGAATATATAAAATAATAAAGATAAATTATATAAAACACATCTCTAGTTGAACTTTTTTTTATACGAATCTTCTATTTTCCAGTAACTGCAGATATTTTATTTGTTGGTTTTAAGTATTTTTCAAAACGTTGAATGTTTGCTTTGAAAGTTGTGGCTTTACCACATGGGACTAGTATAAGACTCACCACCATGTCAATGGTTATCACATATGCTATTATACAACTAGTAAATCACTTTTTTGTATTATCACCTATATATGTCAATGAAATAATCTATGTGCTTTTTTTTATTTTTTTTATTTTTTTATTTTGATGGTTTATATTGGTAATGAACAACATTTTTTTAGTGCTGAGAAAAGAGAAAATGAAAGGATGCTTCTTTTTTTTTTTTTTTGGTGGGGGGGGGTAACGAAGGAAGTTTCCAATCTCAATTAATTGGCATGATTCCATTTTTCTTTTGGTAAATTAATTATCCTGATTTTATTGGCTGGGCCTATTAGTGTAGTGGTACGCTGGGCCCATCAGTGTAGTGGTACGCCTGGCCTAGTAAATATTTTCTCTTTGTATAGATCTTTGTCCATATAAGCAATGCTGTACCTCTGTCTTTTACCATGTCGCTTCTATGAATAGCTTCCCAGTTCCCACTATCGCCACCACTTTACTCATCACACGACTTGCGGCATCAAGGACTCCCCGCTTTTTATCGAACGTTGGTCAGTCATCTTATCCACATGAAATTCTCACAGTTTTTATTTATTTTTATTGTCCAATTTCATGGTCTATTTGGTGTTAATGGCTTCGATCAACATATCTTTGATTTTTTTTTCCCCCTTTGACACGTATGCTTTGTTTTTGTTCCCTTTATTATTTAGTTGTATCATCTTAATGTACTGTTTTAACTTTAAAAAATGAAAAAAAATGAAAAATCTAAATGCAGTGGCAAAAATTAACAATAGAACTTTTGGTTTGTATGAATTTTATTTACTGGGTGAAGAATTTTAATCGGGCAATGAGTTCGAGTTCGTCAGGCTACAACTTTAGAACAGAGATGAAGCCATCCGGGCTGTACCTAAGGAGAAAAACTTGTAAAACTGTTATATATGTCCATATGGTAAGGTGGTCAACTTACATCCTAGCACATGTGACACGTCCGTCATAATTAAGTAAAAAAATAAAAAATAAAAATGGCGAAAAAGAGCATATGGAGTGAAACGGGAATAGAAAAAAAGGGAGTGTTTTTGTTTTTTTGTTTTTTTTTTTTTTTTTTTGGTTTTTTCCCGAGAGGATGGTGAAAGGATGGTTTTTTTTTTTTTTTTTTTATTTTTTTTAATTAAAAAATTAAAAGAGACACATGTCAAAATGTAGGACTTCGTACCATGTGGCTCACTAAAGTTTTTCGCTTTTTTCACGGCATTTCCAATTTGTGAATTGCTACAAATTTTTTAGGACGTAATCATATAGATGGTTATTTAAAAATATTTTTCAATGAAATTGTCGAAAATTTGTGTAAAGCCGATATGACTTAAAATAAAATAAAATAAAATAAAATAAAAAACCCACATGAACATGCCTCCTCAATTTTTTTTTTCTTTGTCCTTGTTAGAGTGTAAATGTACAAATGTGCCCCTCCTTTTCTCCCCAGACTAGTATTATCCAAATTTCAAATTTTTTTCTTTCATTTCTCTTCTTGATTTTAGTACTTTTTTTTTCCACTTATATATATATATATATATTATTTATTATTTATCCCCAATTAAAATTATTTTATATAAATGTAATGCTTAACTACAAATTCATAGTAATATAATAGTTATTTTCTTTGAGTGAAATAATATAATAGTTATTTAATTGTTATTTTTTTAAGAAATACTTTTTTTATTGCAATTAGTTAGTAAAAATAAAAAATAAAAAATAAAAATGAATGTGTTCTTTAATTTTATTTTATTTTGGTTATTTAATTCCTAAGAAAATTAAAATATATAATTTATTTCATTTGCATAAAAGTGTTTTTTTTTTTTTTTACATATATATATATTAATAATTTATAGGATTAATAGGATTAACATTCTTTCCTCATCTAAGCTTTTAAGGACATAGTAAAATATGCATGCTACTGTATAAATTGTCAAGATTTATCTTTTCTTTTATTATTCTATTTCTTTTTCTATTTACATAATCTAATTAATGATCTGTGTAGCAGCTAGCAAGATTTGTTTGTTCCTTTGGTTTCTTTTTTTATTTTTTTTCATTCTTTCTTTAATTTTATGAATTTTCAATCTTTGGAAGACTTGTCTTAATTCATTGGGATTCTCAATTTCCTCGTTTTTTGTTATATTTCATGTGAGTGTTCTTCTAACTGTATCAACATATTTGTAAAAGAAAATTTATAGTTGACCACATCAAAATTTCAATAAAAAGTACAGTTACTGGAGATTTTTTTGTACCTTTTTTTTTTTCTTTTCTTTCTGTTTAAGTTCTTAAAATTCTATATCAATGGATATAAATGTTATGGTAAAAAATTCAACAAAGATTTTATATAAAATTCATAAGTCTAA
Organism: Ziziphus jujuba; assembly: GCF_031755915.1. Classification (NCBI taxonomy): domain Eukaryota; kingdom Viridiplantae; phylum Streptophyta; class Magnoliopsida; order Rosales; family Rhamnaceae; genus Ziziphus; species Ziziphus jujuba. The sequence continues at coordinate 6,576,386 of NC_083385.1, read as the reverse complement.
AAAAAAATTGTTTTATCAATTAATCAGTTACTTGTTCTCTTTCCTTTCTTTTTTTTTTTTTTTTTGGGGCTGAAAACATGGCTATTATTTTATAAAATGACTAAAAGCACGAACTACTCAAATCATAATGACTTTTGAACATATTAACATTGATATCAGTTTTTATATTGGACTATATATTTGTGCAAATATAAAGTAGGTGAGGTAGTTTTTTGCTACCTCCAAGATCCATATAGGTAAGGGTGGGGCCATTACCCTATGTTCTTTAATTTTTATTTATTTTGTCTTGCATTTTAAAACAAAACTTTACAGTTTACCTTTACGGCTATATATATAACTTCCCACTCTCACCACCACTTCCTACATCAAAAACTCGACTTGCAGTATCAAGGGACTCTGCCAGTTTTTTATACGACATCGGTTAGTCGTCCTATCATTTTTATGCCATTAATTTCGATCCGTTTTTCCTTTTAATTTTAAAATTTTTTTAATAGTGTCCAATTTCATGGAGTATTTGTGTGCATAGCTTCGATCCACATATCTTTACTTACTTTCTTTTTTATTTTTTGTTTGTTTTTAATTGTATTTTTCTCACATACATGCTTTGATTTTGTTCCCTCTTTTGTTATTCGTTAGAGGGTTAATTTCAATTAGACCTCCCGATAGATCACATACGATAGATCACACCCTATTAGTTATGGCTTCTCCCTCATATTTAATCTAGTAAATTTTCCTTTTTAAAATGGACAATTTTATTCACGTGTCTTTGCTATATTTAATATACCAAAAATTAATTAAAAAATATTAAAGAAAGATAGAAGATTAAGCAAAAATCCTTGTAGGCGTGTGAAGACAAAGACCACACCGGACAGGTCACTCTGTAATTTGTGGGCACAGATTCTCATCTTTATTTATTTTTCTTAATATGCTTTTAATTTACTTCCTTTAATTGTATGAAATAAGTGTCTCCTTTTTTTTTTTTTTTTTTTGGGTTATAAACCGTATAAAAAATGTGGAGAAAGAAATGGGAAAAGATTTTTGGTAAAAGACATAAAGTAATATGATTTCTATCAACCACTCAGATGTTGATTTCAATATTTAACTATAAATTTGATTCTATTCCATTCTCTTTTTTATTTCACTCTCTTTTACTTTTAATTTCATTAATGAATCCTGCAACTAAACATCACCTTATATTTTTCCAATTTTCAAAAATCATAAACAATGGATCATCTTTATAAAAATAAATAAATAAATAATAGCTGTGATTATTTATTTATTTATTTATTTTTTGGTTGGTCCATAATAGCTGTGATTTTTTATTTATTTATTTATTTTTTGGTTGGTCCATAAAACAAAGTTCTACCTTCATATATCTAGCATATGATATCCCCTAATTAATTTACGTTGCTTGTTTTGTCGTTTATGGACTTGTTGAAGCTGGGGCAAGGGAAATATGGAAGAAGAGAAGGTTTTAAAGGACTTCCCTGATAAGCAAATAACAATCGACATTAATACAGAGAAATTGGAACGTGCAAGGGTGTCCCCTGATAGGCTTCCCATCACGAAGAGTCCAGAGATATTGGAACCGGAACATCACATTGATAAAGATCTGAAGAGGCCAGAGGAATCGGAAGCTGACGGGGAAGATACGAATGATTGGATCATCTACAAGGTTCCCAACAAACTCCGGAAGATACGGCCAGCAGCTTACACTCCCCAACTAGTTTCAATTGGGCCTTTTCACCATGGCAAATCAAACTTGAAGGCCATGGAACATTATAAAGCCAAGTACACGAACAAGTTCCTGAAGCGGTTCCGTAATCATATTACGATGAAGGACTTGATGGACGAATTCAAGGAACTTCCGAAAAGAATCAAGCGTAGCTATGGAGATGAGAGCTTTGAGCCTGATAATAAGCAAAAGTAGTGGATGGACTCGGTGCCCATGATCTTACGAGATGCCTGCTTCATCCTTGAGCTCTTCCTTAGAAACCACGAAAAGCATAAAGAAGAAGATAAGAAAAAGAAGCAACTGCATGATAAAGAAATCAAAGATTGTGCCTGCTTAATGTTTTGGCCCTTCTTTAGAAAGGACGAAACTCAAACTCAATCTCCCGATAAGGAAGAAACTCAAACTCAATCTCCCGATAAGGAAGAAACTCAAACTCAATCTCCCGATAAGGAAGATAAGAAATATTCAAGGGACTACATATTACGTCCATGGGTTAAGGCAGCTATACAACAGGACTTGATATTGCTGGAAAATCAGATCCCCTTTTTTGTTCTCATTGATCTGTTTAAACGCATTTATGAACGCGATTTCTTAATAGAAATTACCTGTGAATTCTTCATTGATTATTACAGGTTTGGAAAACCTTGCACCAAAGAGGGTTCCAAGAAAAAACCTCTCTGCGAGTACACGGAGGAGGAAAAGAAACAACTGGTGATCAAAAAGAAACAACTGGTGAACAAAATGAAACATATCAGACATTTCACCGATTTGGTTAGAAAGTTTATTTGCGATGACACAGTCAGTTTTGGAAACAGTACCGAAGATATGACCCTCTGTCTCCACTCTGCAAAGCAACTGAATAATGCAGGGGTGATGTTTCGGTGTCCTAAAGATGGTAAATATTTGGCGAGCATAGACACTTGGCCCGCTGTTGAGAATTATAATAAGTGCTGTCAGTGGTGGAAAGGCCGCGGTTGCTGTTGGTTGAATCGTTGCTGTTGGATTAATTGTTTGGAATTGAAAATACCCCAGTTGAAGGTCCAAGACAACACCGAGTGCATTTTCAGAAACGTCATGGCGTTGGAGCAATTTTCCTATCCAACTGAGCCTCGTGTCTGCAATTACATTTTTCTGCTGGATCAACTCATCGACACCGTTGAAGATGTGGATTTGCTGGTCGACAAGAAAATCATTGAGAATTGGCTTGGCACCAACAAGGCCGTGGCTGACTTGGTTAACAAACTCTGCGACCAAATTGTGACACCTTGTTTCTTTTATTCTAAAATCTGTGGAAAACTTAACGAGCATCACGAAAAAAGATTGAACGTTGCCAGGTCAACCCTCAAGAGGGTTTACTTCAAGGATATTTGGACTGGCAGTGGAACTGTTGTTGGGCTTGTTTTCCTTGTATTCTCCCTCTTCTCTACCTATTCTACCATCAAGAATCTCTTCTTTGTAGGAGGGAAAAATATGACCATTAGCCAGCTAGATAAAGTATCAAGTGTGCTTCCTTACTAGGTAGACTTTTTTTATTTGTTTTTGATTTTATCCAGATGTAGGTGTCTAGTTTTGTTGATCTTGTAATTATCACTGTTTATGGGCTTGAACCCAAAATAAATATATAAATAAATAAAACAACTGAGCATGAGCATGTTTTTGCTAATAATTGTTTTTGGTTTTCAATTTTCATCTAATAAAAAGATGGAAAAAAAAAAAAAGGTTGATTGAACGTTAACTTGGGTAAAAAAAAAAAAAAAAAGGGTTTAAATTTTTTAATTTATTTTTATTCAAGTTAAAGGAAAGAGCTCCACATATGAAATTGAAAATAAATTTAGAAAAAAATTAATTAGAGTAATAAAGGATCTGACATCTATATGTTAAAAATTAAAGTACGACCATTTTTTCTAAAAACTTACAGAAAATGGCTGAATATAATTTTACATGATTGAAGATTTTTATTTTTATTTTTTTTTCCATCCTGACATTTTACCACTGTAGAGTCTAGAATCCAAAGGTAATCAAACGTGATTACCGGATTGTTACTTTTACTCTTTTTTGGTGATTTATGTCAAATGCGATTAGAGATAAAATTTCCATTATTCATTCTTTCGGACACCATAAAAGTTATTATTTTTTTCAGGATAATGATTTGAATTGAAATCCTCTCATTTTATTACAGATAGAACAAAGTAGTGAATCATTAAAAATGTGTACTTTGGAAGTATTGTCATATTTTTTATACCATTGTTCTTAGTTGTTTCAGTCATTGTCAGCATCAAAAATATGTCTTCTAATTAACTGACATTTGCCGATTTAATGAAATTATCCAACTCCATTGTTTTTTTTTTCTCGCCAACCGAACAGAGTAGGATAAATGACAAAGAACAATTTTTTTTCCCCCTTTTGGGTCCTATCAATAAAGAATAGCATTGACACAACAAAAATTTCTACAGCTCTGAGCATCGATTGTCTTATAGTGCCAAAATTGTATTAAAAATTGTCGATAATTAGTCATGTACTTTTTAATTCCTGGTTGGTGGAATAGCTGGCAATGGCATGAATGATTGATTTGGACCTTGGGCCCTATACTTTGGAGTTAGATATACATGAGCATATATGTAAGTGACACCTGAGGCCTTATCGGTTAGCCTAATCGCAAATTCAGTCACAACTGTTTCCTCCATATATTCTGTCAAATTTCATGAAATTGTGTGCATACATATGGCTTGCAATGTACTTTTATTTTGACGTCATATATGACGTTGCTTGTGCTTGTAACTGCATCTTTTGAGTTTTTGACCATCTTTTTTATGCTGGTGACTAGTAAGCTATATCCTTCATTATAGTTTCAATTAAAAATGATATTGATTATCCTGCCTTATGTAATTTAGGCTATCATTGATCATCTCTTTAGAGTCCATAAAGCATGAACCTTCATGTACATAATGTTAAAGTAATAGTACAAATGAAGAAAGTAGATATTTTTGAGGCTGAATTCTCCAAGTTGTACCATGCTCAACATCAACTCAAGAACATTATAATTATGCTTTACTATTTTTTTTTTTTTGTTATACATTTCTATGTGCATATCTCTGTGTTATTTCTAGTTTAAATTTGTATTTTCCTTACAAACATCACTCCTGAGATTAGACTTGCTGGAAAGCTCGTTGAAGCTGGAGCAGAACTCATGGTTATATTGAATTGGCTCAAATTTTAATCATTTTATAGCGACCTGCTTTTCTGTTCATAGGTTCAAAGTTGTTTAAATGCTTGATTCTTGTACTGTAGTCACTGATTTATTCTTGGAGATAATTTATTGAAGATCATAGATTAATTAGAGCATTGATTGTGGTTATTGCATTGGAGTAACTCATATTTGTATCTTTGTCTCTCTTTTAATTTTCAACCTGTACTGGCGCCAAGTTTAAAGTGAAGTTTTGATGAGAAAAATCTGAACTTGGATAAATAATTTTTTTACACAAAAGTAAGGAACATGGAAAGCGTGGAACTAGGCTCCCCAGTGGGTGTTGCAAGAAAGGTGCTGCTCCCGTTCATTTCGCTCTGTGGCGTCTTTAACTCTCTTGTTGAACTTACAGGTTGAGCATGCTGCATTTATTTCTAACGTGTTTGCATATTACTGGGTTTGCAGTCAATCAAGAAATGAGTTTGGCCTGCCTAAAGCTGGGTCTTAACTCCACAGCCTGCTATCAGAAACAGAGAGTTCTTTTTTTTCTGCCTTTGCATCATACTCTCTCTAAGTTTTATATTTTTGACTTAGGTTGGGATTTTAATATGTCTGGATTATGATGACACTTACTGTGAAGAGTACATCGATATAGAGGGATGGGATGGTAATTATATGTGCAAGAATGTGTGTACACGGGATTTTTTAAAATTTTTATTTTTTAAATGCAGCCTAATAATTTGACCAAATATAGGCGTAACGATTAGAAAAATTAGTTGGTTTATTTTATTTTATTTTATTTTTTTATTTTGTTATCTCTCCAGCCATTGTTTTTTGCAAAGCAACTGAATAATGCAGGGGTGATGTTTCGGTGTCCTAAAGATGGTAAATATTTGGCGAGCATAGACACTTGGCCCGCTGTTGAGAATTATAATAAGTGCTGTCAGTGGTGGAAAGGCCGCGGTTGCTGTTGGTTGAATCGTTGCCGTTGGATTAATTGCTTGGAATTGAAAATACCCCAGTTGAAGGTCCAAGACAACACCGAGTGCATTTTCAGAAACGTCATGGCGTTGGAGCAATTTTCCTATCCAACTGAGCCTCGTGTCTGCAATTACATTTTTCTGCTGGATCAACTCATCGACACCGTTGAAGATGTGGATTTGCTGGTCGACAAGAAAATCATTGAGAATTGGCTTGGCACCAACAAGGCCGTGGCTGACTTGGTTAACAAACTCTGCGACCAAATTGTCACACCGTGTTTCTTCTATAATGATATCTGTGTCCAACTTAACAAGCATCATAGCAAAAATTGGAATGTTGCCAGGTCAACCCTCAAGAGGGTGTACTTCAAGGATATTTGGACTGGCAGTTCCACTGTTGTTGGGCTTGTTTTCCTTATCTTCTCCTTCTTCTCTACCTATTCTACCATCAAGAATCTCTTCTTTGCATGAGGTAAAATATGACAATTAGCTAGCTAGATAAAATATCAAGTGCCGTTCCTTACTAGGTCGACTGTTTTTATTTGTTTTTGATTTTATCCACATGTACGTATCTAGTTTTGTTGATCTTGTAATTATTACTATTTATGGGCTTGAACCCAAAATAAATATATAAATAAATAAACAACTGAGCATGAGAATATTTTTGCTAATAGTTGTTTTTGATTTTCAATTTTCATCATATAAAAATCAGGAAAAAAACAAGGGCTGATTGAACGGTTACTGGAAAAAAAAAGTTTAAATTTTTTAATTTATTTTTTATTCAAGTTAAAGAAAAGAGCCCCACAAGTGAAATTGAAAATAATTTTCAAAAAACTTAATTATAATAATAAGGGATCTGAAATCTATATTTTAAAAATTAAAATACCAGCATTTTCCAAAAAAACTTATTGAAAGTAACTGAGTAATTTTATATGATTTAAGAAAAAAGAAAAAATTCCATCCTGACATTTTATCACTCTAGAAGTATTAAACATGATTACTGGATTGTTACCTTTACTGTTTTTTGGTAATTTATGTCAACTGCAATGAGATTTAAAAATTCTAAAAGCTACTATTTGTTAGGGTAACGATTTGAATTGGAATTTTCTCATCCTAAATATCAGGGACAAAAAATCCAATTATAAGTATATATTATTATAGATAGAACGGAGCAGCGAACCCTTAAAAGTGTAATTTTGGGGAAGCATTTCTAGTATTGTGACACTTTTTTTGTCCCGTTACACATGGAGTAATAAAATGAGAGTTACACAGTAATGAAAGTGATTATTAGCTCCTATCTTTCTAGAGACATATGGAAAATGGCCCCATCCTTGGGTTTGTCTTCCTTTAATGGATCTGGTGGGGGGAGAAGGAAAGGAAATATTCAATCCAGCCCATACGGTTTTGTTTTCGTACGGCTACCTTGTTGCGAACGAAAGCCTTCTTAGTTTTTTGGATCATTGTAAGCATCAAGGATATGTCTTCTAACTAACTAACATTTGCCAATTTAACATGTTGAAATTATCCAACTTCATTTTTTTTTCCTCACCAACCGAACATAGTAGGATAAATGACGAAGAACTTTTTTTTTTTCGCCTTTTGGGTCCTATCAATAAAGAATAGCATTGACACACTAAACAAAAATTTCTGCAACTCTCTTGAGTATCGCTTAAATGTCTTATAGTGCCAAAATGGTATTAAAAATTCTGGATCATTATTCATGTGCTATATAATTCCTTTTTTGGTGAAACATGTGCTATGTAATTCCTGGTTGGTAGAATGGCGCGCTGGCAATATTATGAATGATTGTTTTGGCCCTTGGGAGATATACTTGGGAGTTTGGATATACATGAGCATATATATATATATATATATATATATATATGTGGTACGTTAGGCCATATCGGTTAGAGTAATCGCAAATTCGGCCGCGATTGTTTCCTCCGTTTATTTTGTCAAATTCCATGAAACTGTGTGCATATATTGTACTTTGATTTTGAGATCATATCTGACGTTCTTTGTGCTTGTAACTGCATCTTTTGAGTTTTTGATAATCTTTTATATGCTGGTGACTGGTGATCTATCATTTATTATAGTTTCAATTAAAAATGATACTGATTATCCTGCCTTATATAATTTAGGTTATCATTGATCATCTCTTTAGAGTACATATATACGGCATGAACCCTCATGTACATAATGTTAAAGTAGTAGTATAAATGAAGAAAGTACATATTTTGGAGGCTAAATTCTCCTCCAACTTGTACCATCCTCAACATCAACTCAACAACATTATAATTGAGCTTTATTTTTATTTGTTATACATTTCTGTGTGCATGTCTCTGTGTTATTTGTACTCTAAATATGTATATTCGTTGCAAGGTCATCATTGCCTAGATTAGACTTGTTCGAAATTTGGTTTAAGCTGGAGCAGAAGTCATGGTTGTATTGAATTGGCTCAAATTTTAATCATTTTATAGCAACCTCCTCTTCTGTCCATAGGTTCAAAGTTGTTTAAATGCTTGATTCTTGCACTGTGGCCGCTGATTTTTTCTTGGAGATAATTAACCGAAGATCATAGATTAATTAGAGCACTTAATTGTGGTTATTGCATTGGAGTAAGTTATGGCAGTCTTTCATTCGTATCTTTGTCTCCCTTTTAATTTTCAACTTATACTGGCACCAAGTTCAAAGTAAAGTTTTGATGAGAAAAATCAGAACTTGGATAGAAGATTTTTTTACGCAAAAGTAAGGAACATGGAAAGAGTGGAACTAGGTTCCCCTGTGGCTGTTGCACGAGAGGTGCTGCTATCGTTCATTTCGCTCTGCGATGTCTTACTCTCTTGTTGAACTTACGGATTGAGCATGCTGCATTTCTAACGTGTTTGCATACTACTGGGTTAGCAGTCAATCAACAAATGAGTTTGGCCTACCTAAAGCTGGGTCTTAACTCCACAGCCTGCTATCAGAAACAGATAATTCTTCCATCCGGATTATGATGATACTTGCTGTGAAGAGTATATCGGCAAAGAGAGATGAAATGGTCATTATATATGCAAGAATGTGTGTACAAGGGATTATTTTTTTCAATTTTTCCTTCTTTTTTTTTTTTTTTTTTAAATTTTAATTTTCTTATTTCTCTAGCTATGTTTTTTCATACCGCATTACTGCTACCGTCATCATCGAGTTAGGAAGGGATAAATATGTAAAATAAAAACCACCTCACAATCTTGTGCAAGTGTCTTGTTGGGCTTGGGACTTGGCAGTTCACCAAATATACAACAAGTGAACACTGCTGTTGTCGTCATTGTCAGATGGTGCTTATTTTATTTCCACGTCAGTTTTAGAAACCGAACCATTTACCCTCATAAAAAACGGAAAAAAGTCTGTAAAAGTCTGTTTTAGGAAGTCGGATTTATAAATGTAATTTATATAATCATTTTAAAAGAAAATAAATAGTATGTGAATAATATGGTTCAAAATTTCAATAGAGATGGAAATATTATAGGTTCAAAATATAAAAATTTTCATGAAAATATCAAAAAATATCAAATATTGATACAAACTTACAAAAATGATGGAAATTTATTTTAAAAATAAAAATTTTTATTGAAATTTTAGTATTAACTTATTTAATCAATCAATTATCAAATTGATTATAAGAATTGCAAAAATATTGTATAAATATTATATTTCTCTTAACCAATTTAATTTATAGTAAGCAGTAACGATCATAAATAAATTATTATTGATAAAAATATTAAAAAAATATATACTTGACAAAATTATTTATTAATTAAGATAAAACAATTATTATAATTATATTATATTTCATAAATATTATTTTAATATTTATAGAACTTTTAATTAATTGAAAATTATTGATCTCTTTCTCGTATTTATTTTGAGATATGAAATATAAAAAATAATTATTAATATATCTCCTTAATAATTTTTCATGTAATTTTTAATATATCAACCATGAGGATTTTGTGTTAAATATAATTATCCTTGATGTTTAGTATAATATATTTTATTATATTTTATTTTTATTTGCTCAATATCATTAATTTAAATGATATCAATACAAATTCTACATAATATTATACTTCTATATTATTATTTTATATTATTATTTTTTAATTTTATATAATTAATTATTAACTTGTAATTATAGGATTCTAATAAATCATCTTATAAAGAATGTATAGCAAGTATATATATATATATATATATTATCAATGAATAAAATCTATTAAACTTATTAAATTTACTAAATAATTTGGTAAAATAATTTACTAAATATCAATAATATTTTTGAATTTTTTTATAAAAAAATAAAAAAATTTATAGATATTTCCAAAATTTCCATAAAAATATTAAAAGTTTATATGTAAATTTCTGAAATTTTGATGGATATTATAGATTTTTAAATTAAATTGTTAAGGATTTGACGTGGATATTTTGATGAAAATTTTCATTGAAAATTTGATGAAAATTCTAAAATTTTAATGTATATTATGAAAATTTTATCCGTTTTTATTTGGAATCCAAATTTCTTTTCAACCCCTTAAAAAACGGAAATTTGAAGGAAATTTCAAGAAAAATTTTGATATTTAAAACCTTGGTGAATAGAAAGAAATTGAATTATAATAAATAACAAAATAAAAATGAAACTGAAAGACACAATTTTAAGAATCCAAAAATTGTATTTTTAGGGGGAAAAAATCTGATGTAGAAAGAAGGTGGCATGCAGAAACAAAAAAAGAAAGAAAAGATTAAGAACACATGGCCACTAACTTTTCTTTTCTACCGACAGCATCTCTACCTCAAGTTCCTGTACGGAGCCTCCAAATAAAAACTAAAAATAAAAATAAAAAAATAAAACAACAAATGCAAAAAAGAAAAAGAAAAATTTCCATTTCCAACTTTTTATCAACATATTAAAACGTTCTTTTTTTTAAAAAAAAAAGAGAGAGAAATAGAAAAGGAGGTGTTTTTCGATAACATGATTAGTTTTTTTTTTTTTCTATTTAATTGTATATAATTGGTTTATATCAAATGTTAGTTAATGATAATTATAATTTTGTTAAATATATTAGACAGACAAAAGCTGGAAGAAAATAAAAATAATAAAAATTAAAAACCAACCCAATTTGAAATTGTGTTAATTATATATATATATATATATTAACTTTATAAATAATTTAAATGTCCAATGAACACTAACAATCCCAACTAACACTTATGGACGTGGTAAAAGATAAAACCCGAAAACTAAAAGTAAACGCATCCAAAAATAATAAACTACAAACAAAGGATGGATTCTAATAACAAACGGGCCCTATTCACTCGCCGTAAGCGAAACAGATTAATGAAATGATGAAGAACAAGAAATGAAGTTCTTGACCGATTAATTTCAATGGTTGAACACCTCCAACCTATACCATTACTTTTATCAGTATAACATATAATATAAGTTATATGACGCAATGAAAGGAAAAAAAAAAAAACAAACAAAAAATTAATCTGATCACTACATTGACCTTGCAAATGTAAATACAACTTTTTAAGACACTCATTATTTTAGTATTATTTATCATAAATCATCATATTGTCATTTCGTAAATTACCATAGTCAACCATTATGAATCTCACCTATTGTCACATCGTAAATTGCATATTCCCCTTTTTTTCACACACTGTAAAAGAAGAAACACACATAGTCAGGCGTTTACGAATAGTTTAGAGGTCTATGCATAAAAATATTATTAATGACTCAATATCTTCTAGATTATTTATGACTTAATTTGATATATATATATATATATTTTTTTTTAAGGAACAATCCTCATCCTTAATTATAATGGATCGGGGCCTATTTCCTACCAAATAATCTTCCCTTGCAAATAAACAAATAATATGAAAGATTTTTGACAGTAAAATATGAAAGATGCGTGACAATCGTGTGTTGACGATAGTGTCATATCCTACCAAATGATGTTTAACAATTCAACCGAACTTTTATCTTTTCACTGGGGATCCTATACAAGCGAAATGAGACAAATAATGTACATTGATACATGTGTCTTGACTTTTTTAGACTTATTTGGTAACAAATTTATTTTTGGTTCTTTTTTTTTATTTTATTTGTTTAGGATTTATATTTTTTTTTCAAAATGATGGTTGAAAAAAAACCATAAAAAAATATATATACAAACTTGAACATAGTTTGAAAAAAATATTTTTTGTTTTCTTCTTCAATTTATAATTAAATAAGAATATCTAATTTATCATTAGAATAAAATCTCAGTCCACAGAATTTAAGTAAAGAAGGAAAAACTGAAGGAAAGAAAAAATAATAAGTGCTTAAATCTGTTGAATGATATAATCATATAAAATAAGAAAGAACATTCAAGACGGTCCAACCGGTGTGGACCCAACCACTAAATTCAAGAAATTGTGAGAGCGAGAGTAATAAGTTCGTCTAGCGAGGTTTTGATTGTAGTAGAGAAAACCATCAAATATATATATATATATATATATATATAGATATATAGATATATATAATATTATAAAAGGGAAAACCATCAAATAATTACGGAAAAAAAAAATTTCTTAAGTTGAAATGCCTAGCTTTATCTTTTTGCGAAGCTTATAATTAAGTACAATTGAATAACTTTCCTTTTATTAATATTTCATATATATATATATATATATTACTTTCCCACAAATTCAAAGCCGATTCTAATAAATTTGTTAAGCCTATTAATTAATTATATATAAATGTGAAAAAAGGAGCCTTAAAAACAGGATGCCACATTATCCTTGTCTAATATAACCTTAGCAAAATTTTAATTATATTTTTTATATTATACACACACAATAAGAACTTTGCAATTATAGCTTGTTTGGTAAAAAAGAAAGTATCGAAGGAAACTGATTCCCAAGAATTAATTTTCTGGGATTCAGTTTTCTGAAAATGAGTTTTTTTAGAATTTTTTTTATAGTGTTTAGTTGATTATAGAAGAAAATAGGACTTACAAGTAATTAAATAAGTTTGTGTATCAAAATAAAAGGGTAAAATTGTATATAAAAAAAATACATAAAACTAATTTCTCAGGAAATTTTAAAATGACACGTCTTTGGGAAGATTCATTTTTCATCTTAGTTTTCCACATTGTGAGATTTATTATTAGTTAGGGGCTATAAATTTCTCATTTTAACAATTATCCAAACAAAAGAAAATTTCACTTTTCTAGAAAATTTTAGATTCCTACTAATTTTACCATTACCCAACACTTCATAAGAGAATTCCTAAATTGGTAAGTAAAATTAGAATATGCAGCAACTCCAATGATATTTAACAATTTATACTTGATAATCTTAGAACATCTTTAACGGTAGATGTTACTATTTATGTGGTATAAAAATGTAATAGTTGATATTTATGTAGTATGAATATATAGTATATTGAAAACCAATTAAAAATTATTTTCCAATAATACTATGCAAAGACACTACTATTAGTTAATTACATGTTTTATTTTTCTCTTTTTTTTTTAAAAAAAAAAAAGAAACTTTTAAAGAAAATTCATAATATTAGAGTAGACATTTATCTTAGCAATACCTATTAAGTCAACTTGACATTTATTCCATACATTATCATTATCTACACGTAGAAGTAGAGTAGAAAAATAATGTGGCTAATAGTGACATACAATATGTGAGGCACGTGAGGATCCTGAGTTGACATAGCATCATACGATGCCAAAATGATATTTAATATTTGATTAAGAATATTAAGTTATTTGCCGAATATTAAATGTCATTTTTGCATTACAGGTAAAAAAAAAAAAGTTAAATATTCAAATAAAGTTAAAATGAGAAAATTTGTGTGAGATAAAATGGTAAAATTAGTTATCTAGACTAATAAATTGCCGTGCTCGTGTTCATGTGGTGTTGTGACACATTCATCTTCTATTAAATATTCAAGTAAAGTTAAAGTTAGAAAACTTGTGTGAGAGAAAATGGTAAAGTTAGATATCTAGACTAATAATTTGCCGTGTTTGTGTTCATGTGGTGTTGTGACACATTCATCTTCTATTAAATATTCAAGTAAAGTTAAAGTTAGAAAACTTGTGTGAGAGAAAATGGTAAAGTTGGATATCTAAACTAATAATTTGCCGTGTTTGTGTTCATGTGGTGCTGTGACACATTCATCTTCTATTAAATATTCAAGTAAAGTTAAAGTTAGAAAACTTGTGTGAGAGAAAATGGTAAAGTTAGATATCTAGACTAATAATTTGACGTGTTCATGTGGTGTTGTGAGACATTCATCTTCTATCCTATCACAAATTATAAAGATTTTGTGTTGAAATATGTAAATTTAAAAGTATTTGTTATGCTATGATGTAACCATTAACATGATCAGTTAACATGTTGAACTTAACTATGAAATTTATTTTTAATGAAAATAAAAAAAATTGATAACAAAAAATATTTAAATGAATGCAATTAACACAAATTTATACTTAATTAATTGTATTAGTAAAATAAAAAATAATTATATTTTCAAAATTAATATTCAATGTATGAATTAAAATATTGCATATAAGAATATAATATTGAATAGTATTAAACAGTAATAATTATTCAATAAATATGATAGTCTATGTTAAAAATATATTCTTTAACACGTTCTTTGTTTGTTACCATTCATTAATTAGCATGTTTTATTGTGTTAATGCTGTTATGGGATTAAAATAAAATCCAAATATTGATAATCTTATTCAAATTCATATCATGATATCATATCGTATAAAATTTTATCAGATTCAGTTCGATATAGTTTTGGATTGTGGGAGGTAAAACCATCAAACAAGATTATCAAGAAAAAAAATTGTTCCATCTAGGTTTGGATTGTGGGAGATAAGCCTATCAAATAAGATTACCAAGCAAAAAAATCTTACTTGTAAGGTCTAGCTATATATATATATATATATGTTTGTGAAGAGTATAAACTGACTAACTCTTTCGTAATTATTTCAATACATTTTTTTAATTTTTTTTTTAATTTCTTTCCACAATTCCAAAAATCTTACTTTAATTTTTATTTTTATTTTGTTGGGTATTTCTTTTGCCTCTATTTAATATATACTATACCATATCAATATAATATAATATAAAATATACTATCTAGTTAACTAGATCAAAATATTCACTAAAAAAAAAATGTCCAATAGATGAAAATGCTTTGAGGAAATCATTTTTCTCACAATTTTCCACGTATGGGAAATTAAATCCCTATTGTTTCAAAATTTTATCCTAACAAAAGTAATGCAAACACCTTTTTTTTTTTTTAATTTCTTTCCATTTTAATATTTTAAATTTATAATTTTTTTAAATATAAATGTATATGTATTACTTGACAAAGTAATGTAGACGCTTGAAAACTGAACATTTTTGGAAAACGTCGCATTCTCACTGAGTTTCAATCAAACCAGCCGGCTTGAGGGAGTTTGGAAAGTGGATTAACTCGCCGACAAAATCCCTGGTTAATGCAATCTCATAAAGTGCCAAAAATATTCAATAAAGTAATGACCCCTCTTAGGGCGCGCCAGATAAGTACTATTTATTTCGCCACGTGCAAAACAAGTTCCAGGCTTTTCCTTTTTTATTTTTTATTTTTTTAAAAAAATCCTAAGCACTAACAAATTATTTACTTAAAGTTTATTTATACGTATGATTATTTAATCATTAAAATATTAACAAATTATTTGCTTATATGTAAATGAAAAAAAAAAATTCCCCCAACGGAACACAATCAATGATTGCAAAACCTCTTTTACGAACTCCTTCATGTTTTTGAAAATTAAGATTTAAAGATTAAAGATTTATATAAATTTTGATAAAGTTTATTTTATTTTTTTAACTTTATATTTCATTAAATTTATATAAATTCTAAATACATTTTTAAATGTAATTTTAAAATTTTTTTAAAATTAATTATAAAAGTCTTAATAAAATATCAATTATTATGTTTTGAAATTAACTGTTGTAAATAAATTAGTAAATAAAACTGCTATACATATACCAATATTTCTCCTATCACCTTAATGAAATGATCATTAACAAAATAATAATTCTTGAGGCACAAAATAATTATCCAATACAAAACAAAATGATATAGCATTATTTTATCAGTTTGTCTCAAGTAACACTTTTTTATTTTTATTCTATAAAATCTCAAGTAGCACTTTACTCATTTATATATATATATATATATATATATATTATTTATTTGTCAATCAATAAAATGGTAACGCCCATCTAGATTATATATTGATAAATACTTTTAGTAAATCATTTGGTTACAGGGAACAAAATAAGGATCCTAAATCCGACAAAGATATATTACTCAAAGTGATATTTTACACTTTTCTTTTTGGTGAAAAATATTTTACTCTTACCGTTTGGACCATACACCACATGGAGCAAAAAAGTGGTGCGGCAGATAATAACAATATGGCATACAATATATGATACATGTGACCATCACGCGTTGACGAAGTTCATATGATGCCAAACTGATATTTAAATTCGACTGAGACTCTTTATAATACACCTGGACTAACCAGGTGCTGGTACAAATAGTCACATGATTTCAAATCTGATTAATATATATATATATATATATTATATTTTTCATTCAATAATTCAACCTAACTCATATATATATATATATATATATATTATATTTTTCATTCAATAATTCAACCTAACTCCTAACTTTTTAACTTGGGTCCTATAGGACCTATACACGGTGCAAAGAGAGACAAAACAAATAATGACATAGAATACGTGACACATGCGTTTTGATATTTTTAGAGCTTGTTTGAAAAAAATAAATAAATAAATAAAGAATGATATTTTTAGTTTTCATCTTGTTTGTTTAGGATTTATATTTTTTTTAATGATAATTAAAAAGATAAATAAAAATTAAAAAGACTTTGAAATGATTTTTTTAAGCTTGTGTGTATTCATGATTATTTCCTTATTCTAGATGCAATTAAGTAAAAGTGTCTAATTATCATTTGGATAAGATATTATATATCAATTCGACATAGTTAGAGTGCGAGTTTTAAAGAATGAACTCTTAATGGAAAACAGCCAAAGAAAAAAATCTAGAAATATATCGATATATATTTTGTGTAGCTTATAGTTTAATTGCAATTGAATACCTATCTTTTTTTTTTATTATTACTATTTGATATATATATATATATTATTTATTCCACAAATTCAAAGCTGATTGACTCAACAAGGAGGGGGGGGGTGTTGGGGAGGAAAAAAGAGAACTAAGAACTGATTTAATGGAAAGTCGTTATAAAATTTGTATAATAAAAATTACAATATATTATAAAATAATAGGAAAAAATGTTCGCCCACTTGATCGAACTTTAGAATTTAAAAATGTATTATGAATAGATATTACCATTGCACCGAAATGCGAGATCTAAAAACGTTACAAAATCTCAAGATCATGGGCTTTTTCTTATCAACTGTACAGTGTAGAACTTTTTCTTTTTTTTTTTTTAATTTTTAAAGATTAGTGTGGAAGATGTAGTTGACTTGGCTCGATATTATAACATATTTAATAATTTTTTTTTTGGGGCATTATCCTTTATCTAACCGGGGAAAAGTTTCCTGTGGTCTATGAGAGCACAAAAGACCTTTTCCTAACTAGGACAGTTCCCTTTTACCTTTTTTTTTTTTCTTTTTAAGGAATTTTTTCAGTATTCTTTTTCTAAATAGGAGACAGCTGTACTGGTATCGTAAAGTGGTCAAGTTCATGGAAAACAGTTGCGTGCAGTTGCGCCCAGGGAGGAGAGTAAAGTTTCTCCTAATCGTGAGCAGTTCTTTTTTTATTGTTTTGGTAAATTCTTTATCTAGACAGCTGTACCGGTAGCTCATTATATTACGTAAAGCGGCAAGGTCTATGGAAAAGGAGTCCTTCGAGATGGCTAGTGACAAAGACAACAAATGCATGCAAAATAAAATTATTTACATAAAATATATATTTGATAAGAAAATTTGAGGTTGTTAGCTTTGTTATTTCTTGAACTATGCCGAAATAGCATTTTGGTTCATGAATTTATTTTTTTTGGCATTTTAGTTTTTAAATTTTAATACTTTTTGATGCAACATATGAAAATTTTGTAGATTGTTTGATATTGTAATTTCAAGATTGTATTGCTACAATAGTATACTACATACCTTCATACTCTACAAATGAGATTAAAAACACTTAAATAATCAAAATGCATTAAAAAATTATATATAAAAATTAAATGTCAAATAAAAAACTTTAAGAACCAAAATACAGTTATCAACATAGTTCGCAACTAATAAAGCAAAAAACCCAAAATTTAATTGAGATTGGGCCCATTTTTTAATTGCTATCAAATTTTTATTATTTATTATTTCTTTTGGTAATAATTCCAATTAAATCTGATCCACCAAAACCATCGTGTGTCTAAATCTAATATATTAATAAATAGAACAACTTGTATAGATTAACATTGCAAATATAAAATAGGTGAGGTATGTTTTTTTACTACCTCCGAGACCCAAATAGGTATGGGTGTGGCCGTGACCCTTTGTCCTTTAATTTTTTACTTAATTTGTATTGCATTTTTTTAATATCAAACAAAACTTTACAGTTTACCTTTACGTCTTTACATATAACTTTCCACTCTCACCACCAATTCCTACATCAAAAACTCTACTTGCAGTATCAAGGGACTCTGCCTGTTTTTTATACGTAACAACCCGTACCAAAATACATAAGTTTAATCAGGTTTGACTAATTTTGATCAAGTGAATATATGGATCCAAGTTGACTTTTTTTAATGGTCAATATTTTTTATTTAACTAAGGTACCATTGCGTAGATCTCGTCGATACGAGTTCATAAACTAGTGGCACGTCAAATTCCAAGTTATGGATAAAAAGTTATGGTTCTGAAAAATTTTAAACATAAGTTTTATATTAGTATCCAAACTAGTCCCCAAGTTTTTGTCTGTTAGTGACCTAGGCTCTATATAAACCTTGGTAAATGTGCCAAACAGGAAATCAAATTCCAAAATACTATTTTCAGTCCAAAAACCCCATAAACTCTCCCCTCAAATCCGTGGGTCCGAACTGGATATTTTTGACCCGTTTACAGTTGAATCGGATCACCATCGTTTTTGTCCATTCCGACCACCAACCTTGTATACTCGCCAGCCAGAGAGGAAGCCCACGTCGAGGTGACCTTGGCCGTAAAATTTCACGATGAACGGTGGACGAACGCGCCCAGATCTGGCCGGCGAGGTGGGTCGCCTGATTTTCACGATTTTTGGCCATTTCAGGTCAACCCATACACCTTATCCACTATTTGTGACCCCCTCTGAATTCAATCCCATGGTTATTTTGTCCAGATTCCTCACCATTTGGGAGATACGACGACTTGAAATTTTGGCCAAAGGTTCAACCAAGTTTTCCGGCCACCGGAGGAACTTTTGGACCAAGATGAGCATACTGGTAAGTTCCTTGTCTCTTGGACTTTCCGTCAATATAAAGTTTGTGAATTTCGGAGGTTGTTTGATAATTTTTTCATTTTTGAGTGGATTAGTTAATTTTCGGATAAATTGGGACTGTGTTTGTAGTAGGTTGGTCAAATTGATTGAAATTGGAGTTGGATTAGTGAAATTAGATATTATTAGGACCCATTAGGAGGTTCAATTTTGAAAGATTAGGCTTCGGGTGAAAATACCCAATTTTGGATATCGGATCCAAACGGTATGTGGTATAATTGAACCGTTCGGTATTCAATTTATGTAATTTTATAGTGGTATAAGTCAATTTAAGACATTTGGGACATGTAAGTGTCTTTATTTTAATTATCGGAACCTGAGGAATATTTTATTATATTTCAGAAATTCGAATTGAGCCTGAAGGCGAGGTTACAGAGGAGCAGGAGTGAGCATCTGCTGTACTATGAGTGGTTATATTGTTTTGGGATATAATATAATATATTTGTGTTCGAATAATTTGGCAATATACCATTTGATTGAATGTTGGGATTATACATATATAAATATCTGCCTTATTAAATATGAGTTGTCATTTTACGTAAGATTTGACAATATATTAAATGGTTTTAAATTCTAATGAGTTCATAAGTGAACTCGTAGTAGTTAAATATTTTAGTACTTGAATTGGGGTTTTAAATCATTTTAATAATGATTGATTTGAGAAGCAGATGGAAAATTTTATAATTTTAAGCATGTTCAAATATTTCAAGAATTTTATGTGCTTAAAATTGATTTATGGTGAATATATTTCACTGCGGTATTTTCTAGTTTTAGTAAGAATTAATGATTTTAAGTTTTTTTGAAATATTTAAAAAAGCGGTTGAGCTTGATAATTAAATTATGATTTATGATACAGTAGGATACCGTATCGGTTATTTTTAATTGATGTACCGTATAGTACCAGAGTTTGGTTCAGTATTATATTATAGCATGCTGGGTTTACTACAGTGCCGTGAGGTTGGTCTCATCCAATGGTTTATTATTGCCACAGACCGTGAGGTCGGATTTATCCGACGGTTTATCATTATTACCACTGTGTCATGAGGGTGGTCTCATCAAATGGTTTATTATTGTCACGGACTGTGAGGTCGGGTTTATCCGACGGTTTATTATTATTACCACGGTGCCATGAGGTTGGTTTCACCCAACGATTTATTATTGCCATGGACCATGAGGTTGGGTGTGTCCCGACGGTTATTTGTTATTTCCACGACACCGTTCATATATTGAGGGTCGTGAGGTGGGTGTATCCAACGGTTTACAGATTGGTATATCGTATGGTACATTGTATACGTTTGAATATATTATTGATTTACAAATATTGTGGTGATTTCTGCATTTTCATATTTATTTGGTGGAACTGTGTTTATTATATTTTATGCTCAAATATTTATATCTTGATTTGAGACATTTCATAATATTACAATTATCGTTCATTCATACTTTTGAGCATCGGTTTTTATTATATTAAATTGGGGTACAAGATTGGATTTTGTAAAATGATTTTTAAACGGAGAACTTTTCAAACAAGTGGAACGAGAGGTCTTGAGAGAAAGATTATTTAGAAATAAATTATTATTTTTCTATTATACTATACCACTCACTGAGATTTCTTTATCTCACGTTTTATTTGTTTTAAATTCGTTCCCTAGGCCCAGGCAACTAGTAGCAGTCTATCTTGTGCACAGCTTATCGCTTGTTTCCTTCTACGACAGTAGCCGTATTTATTTTTTCTTTATTTATTGTTATCTTCTGAACTTATTTATTATTTATTTGTACTCCTAGACTTCGTTAACACTTTTAGAATGCTCTGATTTTAAATATGAAACTCAGTAGAGACCATAGTATTTATGTGTGTGGTTATGGCCTGTAGTATAGTAGATCGGTTGTGGATTTTACGTTGTTATGGATTTATTTTTATATATATATTGAAATATTATTGTTATCGTTTGTGTTTGTTGTCTACGTTTTAAGGTGAAGTTCTATAGGATATTCTTTAAGAATTCTCCAGTGGGACTTCACTAGACGGGACCACTTGGAAGGTTCTAGGAGAGTTCCCGAGATGGATCCTGTCACTATACGACATCGGTTAGTCGTCCTTTCATTTTTATGCCATGAATTTCTATCTGTTTTTCCTTTTAATTTTTTTTAATTTTAATTTTTTTTGATAGTGTCCAATTTTGTGGAGTATTTGTGTGCATGGCTTCGAGCCACATATCTATACTTATTTTTGTTTTTTATTTTTTTGGTTTGTTTTCAATTATATTTTTCTCACATACATGCCTTTGATCTTGTTCCTTTTCTTTGTTATTCGTTTTAGGGTTAATTTCAATTAGACCCCCCGATAGATCACACCCTCAAGTTTTAATATGTTTATTCCCCTATAGTTATGGCCTCTCCCTCATATTTAATATTTAATAGAGGAAGGAAAAATATAGTAATTTTGCCTTTTAAAAATGGGCAATTTTATTCACATCACAATACTTGCTAAATACATCATAATTTTAATAGTTTTTTAGTATTGTAATAATATCCATTTATAAAGTGTAAAAAATAGACTTGAACATTTACAAAATAAAAACATTAAATGCTATATACACTAACCCCATCAGGTCGTCATCTTCGATCAACTTTTCAATTGGCGAAAACTCCTGAAAATCTCCGTTGAAGTGGTGCTAGGAAAGGAGGAGAGTAATATGTAGAGGATCAATAGCGATTCATATAGAAAAAAACATAGTCACACTACTCGCATTAGAAAATGCAAAACCCAGGTTGCCACTTCAAAAACATGCCTAGATCTAACACAAACATGCATGCCTAGATCTATTAATTTTATTTACTGGCTGAAGACTTTTAATCAGCCCTATTTTCGAACTCATCAGACTAGAATTTCGGAACAGAGATGAATCAAAGGCAGCCGGGCAGGGGCGACACAGGAAAGTAGTTTAAGGGGGCTGTATATAAATAGAGCCAAATTAAAGGCTCAAACTATAATTTATCATTTTTTTAAAATATTATATAGCATTATTTTTATTAATTTAAATATTTACTAACAAAAAAAAGTTGTCAATTTTATTTTACAATAGAATAGCAAATCCTTTTTTTAGGGGAAAAAAAATAGTAGAAGTTCCTATAAATATTAACTAAATTAAATATTTAGCTATAATTTTTTTCGAAACCTAATATTGCGTAATAAATATATGAATATGTATAATTATCACTAATCAGTTTTCACAAATTATCTCTAATCACTTCATATATAATTACACTATTAATCTTTATTTAAGGGGACCAAATATATTTTTAAGTGATTTTTTCTTAATTATCTAAACAATACTATACCTATTTTTTAAAAATTAAAAAGCTTAAAGGGCAATGCCCCAAGGCTACGCCACTGCATCCGGGCTGTACCTAAGGAGAAAAATTAGTAAAACCGTCGTATATGTCCATATGGAGTGAAGAGCGAATAGAAAAGAAGGGAGTATTTTTCAGTTTTTGTTTTCTATTTATTTATTTTTTCCTAGGGATGGACGAAGGTTGGTTTTCTTATTTTACTAAAAAAATTAAAAGGAACAAATGTCAAAATGTAGGACTTAGTGCCATGTGGCCGGCTAAAGTTATTCTCTTTTCTGACGGCATTTCCAATTTGTGAATTGCTTCAAATTTTTTAGCACATAATAATAGATGGTTAATTAAAAATATTTTTCAATGAAATTGTCCAAAATTTGTGTGAACCTGATATTGATAAGAATAAAAAATAAAAAATAAAAAAATTGTAAGGGTGACAGTCATATAGGAACCACCACGGACATGCCCCTCAAATTTTTTTTTTTAAATAATCTTTTGAACTATTTTACTTTTTGTCAGTATAAATGTACCAATGTGCCCCTCCTTTTCTCCTCACTCTCAAGTGTTATCCAAATTTTAAAATTTTTTTCTTTTTCATTTCTCTTCTTGATTTTAATACTTTTTTTCACTTATATTTTTTGTTTATCTACCATTTATCTCCACTTAAAATTATTTTGTATAAGTACAATGCTTATCTCCAATGTAATATGATAGTGATTTTCTTTAAGTTGAATAATATAACAGTTGCTTACTTGTTATTTTTTAGCACATATTTTTTTTTAGTACAATTAGATAATTAGAAAAAAAAAAAAAACTAAAAAGGACAATATATTCTTTTCTTAATTTTTATTTTATTTTGGTTAATTAATTCCTAAGAAAGCCAAAATATATAATTTATTTCTTTTGCATCAAAGTGTTGTTTTTAATGTTTATTTTTTTAAATAATTTGTAGGATAGGATCAACATTCTTTCCTCGTCTAAGCTTTTAAGGACATGTTGACATAGGGTAACTATTATATAAATTGTCAAGATTTATCTTTTCTTTTATTATTCTATTTCTTTTTCTATTTACAGAATCTAATTAATGATATGTAGCAGCTAGCAACATTTATTCTTTTAGTTTCTTTTTTTATATTTTTTGTCATTCCTTCTTTACTTTTAAGAATTTTCAATCTTTGGAAGACTTGTCTTAATTAATTGGGATTCTCTCTTTACTTGATGTTTGTTATATTTCATGTGAGTGTTTTTCTAACTCTATCAACATATTTGTAAAAGAAGATTTATAGTTGAATACATCGAAATTTCAATAAAAAGTATAGCCACTGGAGATTTTTTTTATTTTTTATTTCCTTTTCTTTTCTTTCTGTTTAAGTTCTTAAAATTTTATATCAATGGATATCAGTGTTATGGTAAAAAGTTGACAAAGATTTTATATAAAGTTCATAAGTCTATAAAAAAATGTTTTATCAATTAATTAGTTATTTGTTCTTAGATATATATATATATATATATATATATATATATATATATATATATATATATATATATTTTTAGCTAAAAACATGGCCATTATTATATAAATGACTAAAAACACGATTACTCAAAGCACAATTACCCATGGTGCCATTTTTTTAAAGTGGGTATGTAAATGAAAAATTAGCTATCAAAAAAAAAAAAAAAAAAAACCTTGAAACAAAAAGAAAAAGAAAGATAAGAAAACTAGTTTTCTATATTAATTGTTTTGGATTAATTAAAAAAATAAAAATATGTTAATTATAATAATTTAGTGCCCAAAAAAAAAAGAAGAAACCTTATTTAGAAGTTAATGAAAACAAAAATAGGATGAGCTCAATCTTAATCACACAATTGTTGATTTGACACAAATCATCAAATATTCAAAAGCTTAATAAAGTTTAGATGAAGAGAGAATTCTGACTCTAATTTGTTTTGAATTTAATGTGAATACAAAATCATATTTGCTAAGAGCATTTTCAATGAATGTGGGTTATCAAATAAATATGACATACAAGCAATAAAGATAATGTTTTTTAAAAATTGCTTTCTAATAGCAATGTCTAGAATAATTTCAAATTGATGTAGCTTACATATTATTAAAGCAAATATTATTTTTAAGACTTTGTTAGATATTCTAAAATTTTCTGCAAAGAAAAACTTTCTTTTACAAGTTAATTCTTTCAAAAAAATTAAAAAAAAAAAGTTAATAAAATATATAATTAATTAATAGCCATATATGATTTTTGTGTATATTAACATTGACAACAGTTTTATATTGGATTATGTATTTTTGCCATATATATTTAGACAATACCAATTTTTATACTATATAAAAAGATAATTTAGTTTTACTATTGAAGATGTTATAAGCTAAAGTAAAATTAGATTAAAAATGGATTTTAATTTTCTCCTTATCTAAACTTTACCTAACCTTTTAATATGTTATGCAATGATTTATCAATTGAATTCACAAAAGTTTAGTCAAAAATCTGGTCTCATCAGTCTTCTACAATTAAACGACCACAATGGCTGGCTCATATATAAGGACAAAGGAATAAAAAGTGTAGAACATATACATAGATGTGGTTAAATATTTATTTTCATATTTTACACAGTTGGACAAAGGAATATAACGATAATTAATTAAAAAATATAAAAGAAAAGACAGAAGATTAAGCAAAAATCCTTTTGGCGTGTGAAGACAGAGACCACACCGGTCAGGTTATGGCTCTCTGCAATTTGTGGGCACAGATTCTCATCTTTATTTATTTTTCTCAATTTGCACGTAAATAAATTCATAAGGAAAAAAATGGGAACAAATTCATGCTTTTAATTTAATTCCTTCAATTGTATTGAATAACTGTTTTTTTTTTAATTATTTTTTTTATAAATTGTATAAAAAATGTGGAGAAAGAAATGGAAGAAGATTTTTGCTAAAAAAACATATAAATAATATGATTTCAAAGGTATTTTTGTCTAAAAAAATTATTTCTATCAATGATTTATATATATATATATATATATTTATTTATCAAATATTAATGATTCGTATGTTGATTTTAATGTTTAACTATAAATTTGATTCTACTCCATCCTCTTTTTTATTCCACTCTCTTTTACTTTCCATTCCATTAATGAATCCTGCAACTAAACACCCCTTATATTCTTCCAATTATCAGGAATCATAGATCATCTTTATGAAAATAAATAAAAAAATAATAACTGTAATTTTTTTTGTTGGTCCATAAAATAAAGTTCTACCTTCATAAATCTAGCATATGGTATCCCCTAATTAATTTACGTTGCTTGTTTTGTCATTTATGGACTTGTTAAAGCTGGTGAAAGGGAAATATGGAAGAAGAGAAGGTTTTAATGGACTTCCCTGATAAGCAGATAACAATCGACATTAATCCAGAGGAATTGGAACGTGCAAGGGTGTCCCCTGATAGGCTTCCCATCATGAAGAGTCCAGAGAAATTGGAATCGGAACATCACATTGACAAAGGTTGGGGTGCAGAGAGGCATTATTGCAGTGGATGGGTGTCCCTTGGTAGATTTACCTGGGAATGGCATGAGATACATGAAGCTGACCCAGGAGATAGTGATTGGATCATCTATAAGGTTCCCAACAAGCTCCGGAAGAAGCGTAAACTAGCTTACACTCCAGAACTAGTTTCCGATATAGAAATATAAAATAAGAAGAGAAACCAAGGAACTAGATGAACAGCAAGAAAACTTTCTCAGTAAGAAGGCTTAGAAAAATACGAGAGAAAAGAGAGAGAGAGAGAGAGAGAGAGAGAGAGAAATCAGTGAAATTTCCTGGAATATTTTTTCTTGTTTTTTTATTCATTGATTAAAAAACTTATATACAAGTGTTAAACTACGCACCAGTAACTTTTAGAACTAAAATGACAGCTAACTACTCAACTGACTCATACTAACTTTTTTACAACAGAAAAACCACGTCAACACTTAGTTAAAACTAACAGCTTGTACACTTCACGTGCCTACATGGCAGATCCTACAATAGTTTCAATTGGGCCTTTTCACCATGGCAAATCAAACTTGAAGGCCATGGAACATTATAAAGCCAAGTACATGGAAGAATTCCTGCGGCGGCCCTTCTGTAATCATACTAAGAAGGAGGATTTGCAGCACGAATTCGAGAAAGATGATTGGAAACTTGGGGAAAGAATCCAGCGTCGCCACAAAGCAGAGCCCTTTGAGCCTGAGAATAAGAAAGAGTACTGGACGGACCATATCCCCATGATTTTACAAGATGCCTGCTTCATCCTTGAGCTCTTCCTTAGACACCAAGAGTATCATCTCTTCCACGACTTGATGAAGAAGATAAGAAAAAGAAGCAGCTGCCTGATAAAGGAATCAAAGATTGTGCTTGCTTCACCTTTAAGCCCTTCTTTAGAAACCACAAAACTCAAATTCAATCTCCCGATAAAGAAGATTACAAGAAGCAAAGGGCTGAAATAGTTAAAAAATATTCGGGGGACTACGTATTGAAAAGTCCATGGGTTAAGGCAGCTATAAAACAGGACTTGATATTGCTGGAAAATCAGCTCCCCTATTTTGTTCTCACTCACCTGTTCGACTTCATCTTCAAACATCCGTCGAAAGGTATTAATGATATCCCTGATTATCTACCAGAACTAAAGAATAATGAAGGTGATCAACTTGCCGATTTCTTAATACAAATTACCTGTGAATTCTTCACTGATTATTACAGGTTTGGAAAACCTTGCTCGGATAAGAATTCCAAAAATAAACTTTTCTTCGAGTACCCCACGGAGGAAAAGAACAATTGGTGGACGAAATGAAAGACATCAAACATTTCATTGATTTGGTTAGAAAGTTTATGTATGACAAAGAAGATAAGTTTCCCAGGAGTTCTTATGATTTGACCCTCTGTATCCATTCTGCAAAGAAACTAGATAATGCGGGGGTCGCGTTTGGGCTTCCTAAAGATGCTACACATTTAGCTCGCATAAAAACTTGGCCCGATATTAAGGACGATGATAAGTTATGGTGGAGCAATGGCCGCGGTTGCTGTTTGATAAATTGTTTGGAATTGAAAATACCCCAATTGAAGGTCCAAGACAATACTAAGTGCATTTTCAGAAATGTCATGGCGTTGGAGCAATTCTCTATCCAGATGAGCCTCGTATCTGCAATTATATTTTTCTGCTGGATCAACTCATCGACACCGTTGAAGATGTGGATTTGCTGGTTGACAAGACAATCATTGAGAACTGGCTTGGCAGTAACAAGGCTGTGGTTGACTTGGTTAACCAACTTTGCGACCAAATTGTGACACCGCGTTTATTCTATACTGATATCTGCGACAAACTTAACAAGTATCACAGCAAAAAACTGAATGTTGCCAGGTCAACCTTCAAGAGGGTTTACTTCGAGGAAATTTGGACGAGCAGTTCCACTGTTGTCGGGCTTGTTTTCCTTGTGTTCTCCCTCTTCTCTACCTATTCTACCATCAAGAATCTGTTAAATAAATTAATAATTGTGGATTTAGCATAATCAATTACTCACTTACAGGGCCTATTTATGCCATTAATGGGACTGGTTTATTTTAATATTTTGTAGTAAGGCTCTTGGTCACATACTGTCTATAAGACTCCAGTTGGCCTATTGGACTGGAGGACCAACTCTCTTTACAAGCCCATTGACTTACCCATATTTTTTCTAGTATAATTATATTATTAAATTATTAGTATTTTGTGTGTGTTAAAATTAATGGGTAAGTATGACTTGCAGAGACTATAAAAGGTCTAGGGCAAGCAAACAAATACATGATATACAATACTTTGATATTAGGATTTTCAGATATCTGAGAGTGGTTTGAGATTAGTGTGTCCATAGGCACTACTTTATATTGTTTTCTATTTTTGCAGGATTAAAGATTTAATTTATTAATGGCTGCGTTTGGAGGTTAGTAATTTATAATTATGGAATTTATTATGTATATTTAGATCTGTAAAATTCTAACAGAATCTCTTCTTTGTATGAGGGATTATATGTCAATTAGCTGGCTAGATAAAAGATCAAGTGTGGTTCCTTACTAGGTTGACTGTTAATTTGGACTGAAAACTTCGAAATTGGATATGAAAATTCTTGTTTAAAGACCAAATTCATCTTGTTTGGGTGTTAAAATTTGGAGTTTTTTTATTCAAATTGAATTGGGGAAACAATTTCCCATAACCGGAAGAACCTAAAGCCGCTGGAATCGTTGAAAACGATGGCCGGAATGGCGAGACAAAGTCGGGTGAAAATAGTGGGTCACATGACCCGTTTGGACTGGAACCGGGTCACCTGTGACCCAGTTACATGAAGAAGAAGAGAGAAACGGCATGCCGTTTGGAGCCTTGGTGCTGACGTCAGCAAACGACACAACGTCCGCACGACGTGTTGTTTGCTGACGTCAGCAGCCAAAAAAAAAAAAAATTTTTTTTTTCCTTTTTATTTTTATTTTGTTTATTTATTTATTTGGTTATTTGTTTATTTATCTATTGTTCACTCTTATTAACCCAAAACAAAAAAAAAGGGATGTTATTCATTTATTTATTTGTTTATTTATTTCATTCCAATTTTATTGAATTAAATTACATATATATGCTTGGTAAATTGATTGTGTTAGCTTTCCCTAAAGAGGCTTTGTGCCTAGTTGGTATAGTGGTGTGGAATTTTGGGTACTCACATGTCGTGAGATTTATTTTATCTGCATTATGTGTACCAATGTAATATTTATTGACATAGTGGATGGGATGTTTTATATTTACCTATTTCATGAAATTGCCAATTTGTTATTTTCTCCCACTTGTTAACCAGGGTCTATATGGGTAACTAGGCTACCCTATCAGTAGTTTTAGTTGCTTTGTATGATGCCTGGAATGGCAGTGGAAGTTGATTTGAATGCCATAAATTGCAGGTTTTGAGTTATCCTGTCGATGATTCAATTCAATGCATTTAATTGTGGTTATTTGGTTGACTATACCTGGCCGCGAAAGGGTATCTTTAGTGCTACAAAGACCCTAACGATATTAATATTTTATGTTTTGTGTTAAGGGGCTGGAAAATAGTTATTGTTTTATATATATTAAATGTTTTATTGTGTTTACTATTTTCACAGTTAATAGCACCCAAAATGTTCTGCCTATGACTGCCATGATGAAATTGGATGTGATAAATTATCAGAAGTGGAAAAAGACCTTGGTTATGAATTTGATATTTATGAAATTGGATTTGCCTTTGGAGATAGATTCACCCAAGATACCAACTAATGATAGTAGTGCAGTAATTAGGAAACTTTATGAAAATTGAAGGCATTCTAATAAGTGCTACATGATGATGATGGAGAATTATATGGATGAATCAATTTATGCAAGTATTCCAAAGGTGGAAACTACAAAAAGAACTTTTTGAAAATATAGAAAAGAAATTTATCAAGTTTGATATGAATGAGAAACATTATTATTTGGACCTTTTAAATAATACTAAGTATGATAATACTTATCAGATAGGAGAAAAGAAATGGTACTTCAATGGAAGGTGTGGCTACTATAATAAAATTGGACACGAGAAAATAGAGTGTTGGAATTTAAAGGAAAATCAAGAGAAGAAAGATAATATTTTAATGATTGAGACCAATATTATTGATGTGCCTATGAATTCTTGGTGGTTAGATACTGGAGCAACAATTCATGTTACTAATTCATTGTAGGGGATGATAAGGTAAAGGGGGCCAACCAATCTTGAGCAGCATGTTTATATGGGAGATAACTCAAGAGTGAAGGTGGATATCATGGGAACAATCAAGTTGAAGCTTGCCACTGAATATGTTTTAGAATTACAAGAAGTTTCATATGTACTCTCAATTAGGAGGAATTTGTTATCTATTTCACTTTTGGATAGTCAAGGGTTTAGTTTCTTGTTTAGACATAACAAAGTTGAAGTATATAAATATGACAAAGTTGTTGGTTTTGGAACTTTATGTGGCAATTTATATAGATTTGATTTATTTAGTAATGGTATCAATTCTTCTATTAATTCTGTTGTTGCCCCTATTATTGCTTCTAAACGTCCAAGAGTTAATGATAATTCCTCAATATTGTGGCATAAACGTTTGGAACATATTTCTAGGCACAAGATGGAAAGGTTAGTGAAGGATGGAATACTTGCTAATCTTGATTTCTCCGATCTATCGACTTGTGTAGAATGTGTGAAAGGGAAACTAACTTCCAAGGTTAGAAAGGATAAGATAATAAGGTGTGAAGATGTTTTGGAATTAATCCATACTGATGTATGTGGACCTTTCACTCCGACTGCTTTGGGTGGTTACAGATATTTTATTACCTTTATTAATGATTTTTTACGTTATGGACATGTTGAGCTTATCCGTGAGAAGTCAGATTCTTTAGTTACTTTTAAGGAGTTTAAGGTAAAGATGGAGCTTTAAAAGAATAAGAAGATAAAGGCTGTGAGGTCTGATAGAGGTGGTGAATTTTATGGCAGATATGATGAGACTGGATGGAACCCAGGGCCATTCATAATTTATTTACGTGACTGTGACATTGATGCACAATATACAATGCCTAGTACACCTTAGCAGAATGGCATAACTGAGAGGAGAAATCGCACTTTGTTGGACATGGTGCGATCTATGTTGGCAAATTCTAGCTTGCCAGATTACTTATGGGGAGAGGCTTTAAGGATGGCTACTTATATTTTGAATCAAATTCCAAGTAGATCTGTTCCTAAGACTCCTTTTGAGTTGTGGTCAGGAAGAAAGCCTAATTTGCATCATTTTCGAGTATGGGGTTGCAAAGACGAAGTAAGGATTTATAATCCCCAAGTTAAGAAGTTGGATCCTAAAACTATAAGTGGGTATTTTGTTGGCTATTGTATAGGATCTAGGGGTTCATGTCAGGACCCGTCCAGAATTCCTTCCCCGGTACCCTAGACAAGCCCTGATCCCAGGGAAACCCTACCGGACCCTCCAATGGAAAATCCGGCAGAGCCTCCCCTAAGGGATTTACTTACCACAAATTACCTGCACTGAAAACACACTTCTAAAACATCCCCTTATTCCTCCCACGTTACTACAGATTGATTCCACAAATTGCAGCACTTCAAAAGAAACAACAGCAGCAACCCAGTGCATAAAAACAACAATACAGTATACAAAGCATTATACAAATACATGTGGAATTTATAAAATGACAGATAAGGAAACAATACAAGATAGAGAGGAAAAAGGGAAGAAAAACTTCTTGAACCTTCGGCAACGAACTGAGACGTTGGGCTCGCCCCGGACAATCAACGTCTCCAACCTGGACCTAGGGGAACGGAATTTAAGAGTGTGAGATGCTAATAATCTCAGTGAGTGACCCTATCTACTAAACAATATAATACCACGGTAATACAGTAGATAGATAATAATTAATTGGAAAATAATAATTTCTCTCAAAACCCTTACAATTCTCTCAGTTGGAAAAGTTTCCCTTTTAAAACATTTTCACAAAACCCTTCTACGTACTTCCCAAAAACCAAGGAACCAAATAAATTAATAAACAACAAATAAACAAATAAATATCCCAAATATAAATAAACTGTAATAAATTATAATAAATAATTTTAGAACACCTTTGGGGTTTAAAACATTATTTGCAATTTACACCGACGCACCACACCATATGCCTGTGATGCCCTCCGATACCCAGCGTCCTGAGCACCGACTGGCGGAGGGTTAAAGAGAGAAACCTGCAACGGTCACTTTGGCGTCCCGACAGTACCGCTGCTAAAACCATCAACCCGGCCAAGGAGGGGGGCGGCTGTGCACAACAATAACCTTGCCTACCCACGGTCCAATGGCAACTCACGGGTGAAGTAATAACCGCACGCTAAACCACATAATAACCGCGTGCTACCACATGTCCATACACCATACACCAGAACACCAATACTGTATGAGTGCGTCTAAAAATAAACAATAATAACCAACCGTACCGTTTTCCAAAATTACCGTGGGAAGTATACCAAATTTTCACAAAACACCATCCCACATATTTTTATTTAACAACCCGGTACGAAACAGCGATAACAACAAACCACAATTTTCTCGAAATACTAGATGCAACCATAAAAATACCGCGGGCATAATTTATAAAATATAACCAAATATTTTCGTAAAATATTTAACCCAATTATGCCCGAAAAATATTACTTAAAACCACGTACAATTAATACCGAAATCCACTTTGCTCATGCATAATAATAAATTAAACCACAATAAAATAATAATCGGGAATTTCTTACTGACCCCAAAATTTCATTTAGCACCAATGGGTAAATATATATATAAAATAATATTTTTCCCGATTATATTTAAAACACGCCACATGAGCACCAATTACAGATATCAAATTAATATCACATAAATACAATTAATTACCCCAAAAATATTTTTAAAGGTGAGTCACTCACCTGGAGCACGCAATTAACCCATGATCCACCACGGGATCAATTCTACGACTCACCGGTGCTCCTAGAACAAAATTCACAGACAGTCAAATAAATTAATATTTTATTCAGGTAAATAATACCCGGTACCCGGGGGGTCAAACACAAACATTAACCAAAATAGGCGAATGATATACCGAATCAAGGATCACAAATCCGGTCTCCATCGACCCCAATTCCGCCGGAGGTGGTCGGAATTTGGCCGGAAAGCTTCGACCGGTTTTGATCTTGAGGGATCTTTCAAACGGTGGGGATTTTGGGCAAACTAACCCCGGAAATGGACTTAGAGGGGTCGAAAATAGTGGGATAGAGGTATGGATCGGGCTGGGTTGGTCGGAAACTGCGAGAATCGCGGGAAAAATTTCACCTCCCCGCCGCGACTTCGCCGGCCCGATCTGGGCGCGTCCGGCGACGGTTGGCCGAGAAATTTTGTGGTCGGCGCCGGCGCGAGGTGGTGGGCCTGGACGGTGGCCGGCGCGTGTACTGTATGGGTGGCCGGAAAAAGTGCAGCAAGGAGAGAGAGAGGGACGGCCGGTGGGAGAAAAAAAACTGTGTGTTTTGTGTTTTGGTGCTCGGGGAAGAAGGAAAAAAAAAAAAGGAAAAAAGAAAAGAAAAAGGAAAAGAAAAAGAAAAAGAAATAAAATAAAAATAATTAAATAATTAAATAAAAATATTATTATTTAAAATAATAATAAAAATAATTTGATTTTACACATGGTTGACATGTGGCTTTTCACCATGGTGACACATGGTCACCTTCAGTAAGTCACACGTGGCACATCGTTACGCGTTTAAAAATAATATTAAAATAATACAGTATTTGAAAAACTTTACAAGTCGATAACTTTCAAACCACATGTCCAAATCGGACGTGCCGCTAGTCTACAGACTCGTATCGACGAGCACTTCACAACCATGCATGAGTCAAAGCTCAACCTTGCATGAATAAAAAGTCAACTCTGGCACCCCTTGGACAGTTTGGACCTCAACTTGTTTTGCTCATAACTTTCAAACCGTAGCTCCGTTTTCAGCGTGCTACCAGTCTACGAACTCGTGCCAATGTGTACTCCGTAACGGTACCTCAGTTAACCTAGAATTCCAACCAGATCAAAAAGTCAACTTTTGACCCCTTCGGTCAACGGTCAACAGTCAACCTCGGTCAACGTGCAAAAATTCCGACATGGTTCGGGACGGGGTGTTACAGTTTAAGATTCTTTTGTCCATCTCACACCATGAAAATTGTTGAATCAGATAGTGCTGTTTATTTTGAAGATGATTTTGGATTTGATGATAGTAATGGTCCAAAGAAGCCTCAATTTAGAGAAGAAAATGTATTCATTCCCAGTGTTGTAGTTCTTGATAGAGATATTATTAATCCAATAGTCGATGAACCAGTTGTTGATTAGGATGAACATATCATTGAAGAGCAGAATATCCCAGCTATTATAGATGCTGATGTGCCTTTGAGAAGGCACAAAGGACTAGGAGATCAGCTATTCCTGATGACTATGAGGTTTACTTGCAGGAGCATGATTTGGACATAAGTGATGATTCAGATCCAATCACTTATGAGGAAGCCATAAGCAGTTCGCACTCAAATTTTTGGTTGGATGCAATGGAAGATGAAATGAAATACATGGCATCAAATGGTGTTTGAGATTTGGTTGAGTTACCATTGGGTAGCAAGCCTATAAGGTGCAAATGGGTCTTTAAGACTAAAAGAGACTCTAATGGTCAAGTAGAGAAGTATAAGGCTAGACTTGTAGTTAAAGGGTTTAGCCAGAAGGAAGGAATTGATTATATAGAGATATTCTCTCATGTATCCACAAAGGATTCTTTTAGAGTCATTATGGCAATTGTGGCATATTATGACCTAGAGTTGCATCAGATGGATGTCAGAACTGCTTTTCTGAATGGTGATTTATTTGAATATGTGTATATGGTTTAACTAGTTGGCTTCCAGCAAACAGGGAATGGTAATTTGGTTTGTAAGCTTAAGAAGTCAATTTATGGTCTTAAGCAGGCTTCGAGGCAATGGTATCTTAAGTTTGATGAGGTTGTCATCCAAAATAGCTTTAAGGAGAATGTTGTTGATAGATGCATATATATAAAAGTCAGTGGGAGCAGTTTTATATTTATGGTGTTGTATGTTGATGACATACTTCTGGCTACTAATGACATTGACCTGTTGGCTGAGACAAAGCAGATGTTGTGCAACCATTTTGATATGAAAGATCTTGGAGAGGCTTCTTTTGTTTTGGGCATCAAGATTGTTCAAGATAGGACTAATTATGTGTTGCAATTGTCTCAAAGAGCCTATATTGATAGAATCCTTGAGAGATTTGATATGCATAATTGTTCTCTTGAAAGTGTACAGGTCACAAAGGGTGAAAGATTTTCTAAGAATTAATGTCCCAAGAATGATAAAGAGAGGATGGCGATGAGAAATGTTCGCTATTCTTCAGCAGTGGGTGGTTTGATGTATGCTCAAGTATGTACATGAACTGATATAGCTTTTGCTATGGGTGTGCTTGGTAGATTTATGAGCAATCCTGGTCCTATTCATTACCAAGCAGTTAAGAAGGTCTTTAGGTATCTTCAGAGTACTAAAGATCATATGTTGACATATCGATGTACCAACTCCCTTAATGTAGTTGGTTATAGTGATGCAGATTATAAAAGCTGTGTGGATGACAAGAAATCTACCACTGGATATATATTTATTATGGCAGGAGGTGCTGTATCTTGGTGCAATGCCAAACAATTAGTGACAGCATCCTCGACTACGGAGGCAGAGTATATGGCGTGTTATGAGGCTACTCATCATGCAATTTGGCTTCGAAATTTTATTTGTGACTTGGGAGTGGTTGATGCCATTGAGAGGCCTATTATGATGTATTGTGATAATACTGCAGCAGTGTCTTTCTCCAATAATTTAAAAGGTACCCCTGGTGCGAGGTACATTGATGTTAAGTATTTTGTGGTTAAGGAGAAAGTTGAAGAAGGCCTCATTACTGTAGTTCACACGCCTACTTACAGCATGGTGGTAGATCCACTGACCAAGGCCTTACCTATAGGCATATTTGAGAAGCATGTGTCCCGTATGGGATTGTTAGACAGCTGAGACTGCTGTGGGTCAATGGGGGTTTGTTATATTTTCTGCAATAATATCCATGTTAAGTATTATTTATTATTTTGATACATTGATGTATGTGGATCATTATATATTTATGAGATGATTTATTAGACATATTATTGCTCCTTATATTTACAGGCCTGTTGAGACTATTGGTCTACGTATATGTGTATGTTGATTCACAGGTGCCATGGTGAGTCCCTACTACCTAGTTTGGGTATATTGTTGTATCCTGTCAATACACAATGTGCTCGGATGAAATGGTATTGTGTGTTGGGGGATTGCACATGGTTAGGTAAATCTTTACTACCTGGACTGAGTTTATGGCATGCAAAGTGCTCAGTTGAAATGGTATATGTTTTGGGAGATTTACTAAGAGAATCTCTACTGCCTAGTCTAGTCTATTGTCAGGACCTGGCCAAAATTCCTCACCGGAACCCTAGACAAGCCCTGATCCCAGCGAAACCCTACCGGACCCTTCAATGGAAAATCCGACAGAACCTCCTCTAAGGGTTGGACTTACCACAAATTTCTACACTTAAAACACACTTCTATATTCATATCCTTATTCCTCCCACAATACTACAATTTGATTCCACAAATTTACAGCACTCCAATGAATAACAGCAATCCAGTGCATAATTAATACATGAATGTCCAGGATAGTATACAGAGCTTATGAAATACTATTAAGCATAGAATACAACAAGGATGAAAGAAATAATACAATGGAAACAAATGAAGACAAAGGTACTTCTCGAACTAAGACAGAGATTAAGTTCACTCCGGAAGAACGTCTACCACCCCTTGCACCTAAGGGAACTGAATTTAAAAACGTGAGATGCTAATCATCTCAGTGAGTGACCCTATCTACTGAACACTTTTAATATTTATAATATAACAAATAAAGGAACTTAATTAATACCAACAATTAAATAGATAAATAAACAATACACAATTGAAAGTAATAATTTCTCTCAAAACCCTCACTATTCACTCCGTTGGAAATGTTCCCTTTTTAAAACATTTTCACAAAACCCGTTATTCATATTTTCCAAAAACCAAGGGATCAATCAATTTAATAAACAATAGATAAATACCCCAAATGTAACTAAAATGTAATAAAATATGATAAATTATTTTTTGAACACTTTGGGGTTTGAAATTTCTATCCAAAAATTTATACTTGACGCACCACACCATATGCCAGTGATTCCCTCCGCTATCCAGCGTCCCGAGCACCGACTGGCGGGGAGATTAAAGAGAGAAACTTGCATATGGCACTTCGGCGTCCCGACACTACCACTGCTGAAACCGTCATCCCGGCCACGGAGGGGGGCGGCTATGTGCACTATATAAAACTTGCCTGCCCTCGGTCCAATGGCAACTCACGGGAGACATAATAACTTGCGCGCTAACCATATATACACCAGAACACCAATACTGTATGAGTGCGTCTAAAATAATTATTAAATTTTTTATTATCGTACCGATTTTCCAAAAAAAATCATCGTGGGAAATATATCAATTTTCAAATTCACCATCCCACATTTTCCTTTAACATTTTCGGTACGAAACCATTCGATAAGGATATACAAATAATTTTTCTCGTAACACGAGGTTCAACAAATAATATTCCACGGGCATAATTATAAAATTTAAACCACCAATTAAACCAATTATGCCCAAAAATAATATTAAAATCACATACGATTTATTACTGAAAATACCTTGCTCATGCGTAATAAATAAAATTAAATCACAATAATAAAAATCGGGGTTTCTGAATAACCCAAAATTTTGTTTAGCACCAATAAACATATAAGTACTTATAAAATAATAAATTTCCACAATTATAATTAAATTGCACCACATGGCATAATTCCAAATATCAATTAAACACCAAATAAATATAATTAATTACCCCAAAATATTTTTAAAGGTGGGTCACTCACCTTAAGCACGTATCTTAATCAAGATCCTCCGCAGGATCAACTCCACTATCCACACGTCCACCTAAAACATCCACAATACACCAAACCAAATATATTAATATTTTAATCGGGTAACACCCAAATGGGTACCCGGGGAGCGAACACAAACGACAACCAAAATTGACGAGTAATATACCGAATCGAAGCTTGAGTGACGAGGATCACGGATCCGGTCTTACTTCCTGGAGATCGGACCCGAGGTGATCGGAATTTCGCTGGAAAGCTTTCGGTATTCAACTCTTCAATTCTCCCAAACCGTCACAAATTGGAGGAAAAGGACGCCGGATTTGGATTTAGGGGGTCGGAATTAGTGGAGAGGGACCGGAGAAGGGACTGGGTACTCGCCGGAATAGGGATTTCTCCGATGAGCCGTCGTGGTCACCGGCAACCGTCGCCGCTGGCGGCGCATGCGGTGGCTGGTGGCTGAGATTTTTGGAGGTTTTGTAGCTTGAAGAGAGAGGATTCCAACGGTACCGGCGGTGACAAGAACGGAGGCCGGAATGTGGAGATCTCGGCGGGTTGAAGGATTCGGCGCTGCTGCCAGAAAAAGCCCCGATCCGGGAGCGTCGCCGGTCGGTTGGCCATGAGATTTTGGGGTTCGGCCGGGAATGGGGAGGCGCTCCCGTCTGGCCGGCGCGTGTAGCAAGAATCGGCCAGAAAATTTGACAACTCCGGTGGCCGGCGATTCTCTCTCTCCCTCTCTCTCTTTCTCTCTCCTCCCCGTCGTTTTTGCCAAATAAAAGCCACCGTGGGTGACACTGTTCACCCACGTGGACCAATCAGGTGTCGACATGTGGCGTCACTGTGCACTTAAGCCAGATATAATAAAATATTACGGTATCCAGCAAACTTCACACGTCCATAACTTTTTAACTAGATGTCCAATTTAAGCGTGCCACTAGTCTATGAACTCGTATCGACGAGTACTTTACAACCATACAAAAGTCAAAACAAAATTATACAACTATAAAAAGTCAACTCCCGGCACCTTTTGGACAGTTTGCACCTCGACTTGTTTTGCCCATAACTTCCAAACAGTAGCTCCGTTTTCGACGTGCTACTAGTCTACGAACTCGGGGCATCATGCACTTCGCCACGGTACCACGGTCAACTAGAAATTTCAACTAAAACAAAAAGTCAACTTTTGACCCACTCAGTCAACGGTCAACCTCGATCAACGTGCAAAAATTCTGACATGGTTTGGGGCGGGGTGTTACAATATTGTTGTGCCATGTTGGTATGATATATATTTAGATGAAATGGCATTATGGTTCGGGAGATTCTATAGTAAGTGAGTTTGGATTACATATATGATGATGATTATGCAGTTCAAGTGGGAGAATGTTAAATAAATTAATAATTGCGGACTTAGCATAATCAATTACTCACTTACAGGGCCTATTAATGCCATTAATGGGACTTGTTTATTTTAATATTTTGTAGTAGGACCCTTGGTCACACACTCTCTATAAGACTCCGGTTGGCCTATTGGACTGCAGGACCAACTCTCTTTATAAGCCCATTGACTTACCCATATTTTTTCTAGTATTATTATATTATTAAATTATTAGTATTTTGTGTGTGTTAAAATTAATGGATAAATGTGACTTACAGAGACTATAAAAAGTCTAGGGCAAGCAAACAAACACATGATATACGATATTTTGATATTAGGGTTTTCAGATATCTGAGAGTGGTTTGAAAGTAGTGTGTCCATAGGAACTACTTTATATTGTTTTCTATTTTTGCAGGATTAAAGATTTAATTTATCAATGGATGCGTTTGGAGGTTAGTAAGTTATAATTATGGAATTTATTATGTATATTTAGATCCGTAAAATTCTAACAGAATCTCTTCTTTGTACGAGGGATTATATGTCAATTAGCTAGCTAGATAAAAGATCAAGTGTGGTTCCTTACCAGGTTGACTGTTTTTATTTTTTATTTTATTTTATCCAGATGCACGTGTCTAGTTTTGTTGATCTTGTAATTATCACTATTTATGGGCCTGAACCCAAAATAAATATATAAATAAATAAGCATGAGCATATTTTTGCTAATAGTTGTTTTCGGTTTTCAATTTTCATCAAATAAAAAGCTGGAAAAAGAGCAAGATTTGATTGACCGTTTACTGGGAATAAAAAAGTTTAAATTTTTTTAATTTATTTTTTTATTGAAGTTAAAGTAAAGAGCCCCACATGTGAAATTGAAAATAATTTTTAAAAAGCTTAATTGTAGTAATAAGGAATCTGAAATCTATATGTTAAAAATTAAAATACTACTATTTTTCTCTAAAAACTTACAGAAGTGGCTCAAAATAATTTTATATGATTTAACGGAAAAAAAAAAGAAAAAAAAAAGAAAATTCCATCCTGACATTTTATCACTCTTAGTCGTAGAGTCAAAAATCCAGATATAATCAAATGTGATTACCGGTTGTTGCCTTTACTTTCTTTTGGTAATTTATGTCAACTGCAATGAGATTTAAAAATTCCCATTATTCATTCTTGGGGCACTACAAAAGATACTATTTTTTCAGGGTAATGATTTGAATTTGAAACCCTCGAACCCTAAATATCAGGTGAAAAAAAAAAATCCCATTATAAATGTATACTGTTACAGATAGAAAAGAGTGATGAACAATTAGAAGTGTGTACTCTTGGAGAAGATTTTCTAGTACTGTGGTACTTTTTGTACCATTGTTCTCAGTTGTTTCGGTCATTGTAAGCATCAAGCATATGTTTTCTAATTAACTAACATTTTGCCAATTTAATATCTTGAAATTATCCGACTTTTTTTCTTTTCTTTTTTTTTTTTTTTTTCGTCGCCAACCGAACAGAGGAGGGTAATTGACGAAGAACTTTTTTTTTTTTTTTTTTGGCCCCTTTTGGGTCCTATCAATAAAGAATAGCATTGACACACTTAACAAAAATTTATACAACTCTCTGACTATCGATTATGTTTCTTATAGTGCTAAAACGGTATTAAAAATTCTGGATTAGTCGTGTGCTTTTTAATTCCTGGTTGGTGGAATAGCAGGCAATAGTATGAATGATTGGTTTGGCCCTTGGGCCTTATCTTTGGAGTTAGATATACATGAGCATATATATATATATATATATGGCACCTTGGGCCTTATCGGTTAGATTAATA
The DNA here is from genome assembly GCF_031755915.1 of Ziziphus jujuba. NCBI lineage: Eukaryota > Viridiplantae > Streptophyta > Magnoliopsida > Rosales > Rhamnaceae > Ziziphus > Ziziphus jujuba. The sequence continues at coordinate 6,534,658 of NC_083385.1, read as the reverse complement.
GTAAATTCAGTCAAGATTGTTTCCTCCGTATATTTGGTTAAATTTCATGAAATTGTGTGCATATATGGCTTGCAATGTACTTTGATTTTGACTTCATATCTGACGTGTTTGTGCTTGTAACTGCATCTTTTGATTTTTTTGACAATCTTTTATATGCTGGTGACTCGCGAGCTATCCTTCATTATAGTTTCAATTAAAAATGATACTGATTATCCTGCCTTAATGTAATTTAGGTTATCATTGACCATCTCTTTACAGTCCATAAAGCATGAACCTTTATGCACACAATGTTAAAGTAATTGTATAAATGGAGAAAGTACATATTTTGGAGGCTGAATTCTCTTCCAACTTGTACCATGCTCAAGTTCAACATCATCTCAAGAGCATTATAATTAAGCTTCATTTTTATTTGTTATACATTTCTGTGTGCATGTCTCTGTGTTATTTGTAGTATAAATATGTGTTTTCATTACAGACAGTTCATCACTGCTTAGATTAGATTTGTTCGAAATCTGGTTTAAGCTGGAGCAGAACTCATGGTTGTGTTGAATTGGCTCAAATTTTAATCGTTTTATAGCGACCTGCTTTTTTGTTCATAGGTTCAAAGTTGTTTAAATGCTTGATTCTTGTACTGTGGTCGCTGATTTATTCTTTGGAGATAATTTACTGAAGATCATAGATTAATTAGAGCACTTGACTGTGGTTATTGCATTGGAGTCACTCATGGCATTCTTTCATTCGTATCTTTGTCTCCCTTTTAATTTTCAACTTGTACTGGCGCCAAGTTCAAAGTGAAGTTTTGATGAGAAAAATCTGAACTTGGATAAATAATTTTTTTACACAAAAGTAAGGACATGGAAAGAGCGGAACTAGGCTCCCCAGTGGGTGTTGCACGAAAGGTGCTGCTCTTGTTCATCTTGCTCTGTTACGTCTTTAACTCTCTTGTTGAACTTGCAGATTGAGCATGCTGGATTTGTAACGTGTTTGCATATTACTGGGTTTGCAGTCAATCAAGAAATGAGTTTGGCCTGCCTAAAGCTGTGTAATAACTCCACAGCCTGCTATCAGAAACAGATAGTTCTTTTTTTTTTTTTAATTTTTTTTTTTATAAGAAACTTGTTTGGGATTGAAATGTGTCCGGATTATGATGATACTTGCTGTGAAGAGTATATCGGTAATGACAGAGGAAATGGTAATTTTATATGCAAGAATGTGTGCACAAGGGATTATTGTTATTATTTTTTTGAAACCCAGAGGGTATATTCATTAATTAACCAGGAATACAAACATCAGCCTGAAGTACATGATTTAGCCACTGTGGACCAACTTCAAGCCATGATTCATACAAACACAGACCAGTTGCAAAATTAGCACTACAATGAGCTACAGTATTTGTATCCCTGTAATCAAAAGACAAAGATAACCCCTCATTAGTAGCAAGCATCATTTTAATATCTTCCACCAGGAAACATGAAGGATCCAATAGATCTGCCATGCGACCTTCATTAACTAATCTCACTGCACTGGAGCAATCACTAACAAGGGATTATTTTTTTTATTTACTTATTTTTAATGTAGCCTAATCATTTGACTAAATATAGGCATAACGATAAGAAAAATTAGTTTGGTTTATTGATTTGTAAAATCCCAACACCCAAATCTCCTGCTAAAACTGTTTTCTCTCTAGCTATTGTTTTTTCATGCCCGCATTCACTACAAGAAATTTATCTTTTACCGACAAAACTATTTTGTCGGCAAAAATATAAAATTGGTCGGTAAAACATTTACCGACAAAAATAAATTCGGTGGCAATTTCGCCTATGCCTCGTCTGTGATTGTATTTACCGACAAATTTTTAATTTTTCTCGGCTATACTTTTGCCGACAAATATTTAACTTCCTCGCCAGAACCTATTTCCATCAAATGCAAAATTGTCGGTAAAAGGTTTTGGCAACAAAATAGAGCATTTGGAAAACTATTTTTATGTTGTAAAAATTTAATTAGCGACGAAGTATTTTGTTGGTAATAAGTAATTTGCAGTCAAAAGTACAAATTGTCGGCAAAGACCTTTTTTGTGACAAAATGGTTTTCGTTGGCAATAAGTTTTTTAACAAAACTTTAGACTTTTAGTGACGAAAATTGTGTCAGCAATAGTTCCTGGTAAATATCCAAGCTTTTACCGAGGAAATTATTGGTCGGTAATTATATTTTTACAGACAAAAACTAAGCTTTTGCCAGCAAAGGTCATTTTAAATTTTTTTTTTAAATATTGCAAATAATCTATTTTTGTAAATTGTATTTTAATTGTATTTCCCTGTAATTTTTTTCAATTGTTTTTACTAACACAAATATTATAAGATATTCATATTGTATAAAAATAATTAAACAAAAAAGATAGTTTATACCATTAATAATAAGTATGAACATACATGTTATTAAAATTTATAATCTTACTACAATAAAATAAAAATAAAAAATGTCAACAAGCAACAAGCAGCTGATGGAGGAGGTGGAGGAAAATGAAATCTACTAGAAGATTTTGCAGAGCATATTAAGATAGGTATCCGATACTTTGCTAGGGTCTGATTTGTGAAAAAGCCTCTTCTGCTGTTCAATCGAAAACATAATACCATTTTAAGATGTTATCGTTGCTGTCTTAATGATATTATGTGAAAGCAACAAAGTAATTTGATTTTATTTTGATAAAGAGTTCAATAGGTACCTTCAAGGACAGGATTAGAGCAAAAGCTTCATCAACAGTATCTGGACAAACGTTAGCAATCACACACATCTGCAGCCAAAATACTTGAAGTCAATATCACTGTATACATAGTAAGAATTGAGTAACTCAGATTCAGATCATACCTCACCATCTGTGACACCGTATTTTGTTAGAGTCCTAGAATTTGAGTAAGAGTTCAAATGGACAAGTTGGTATCTATACATAAACACAAAATGAAGACACAGGGAAACAAACAATACAAAGACATGATGTTGAACAATTAAGGATACTCAAGAGATCTTCTGATAGATTGGGTATGTGTATAATGCCTGCCTCTTTTGGCATATTGCAATCCCTTGTCAAATGATCTGTAAGAGCAAACAGAATGGTATGGTACTTAATATAAAAACACCAAAACCAATCATTATTATAACCAACTAAGCTATTATTTTTTATTAGCAACAAATATTTAACGCTCCACAGGGATTTTAAGAGAAGGATCCTTAGACAATGTGGTCATCCGATCCTGGATTCCTTCCAAAAATTTTACATCCTCACAAGCCATCATACATTTGGCATTTTTTGGAAGTTCTGCACATACCAAAACAAATATGATATTGTTTTACCATTAGAAAGCATTTCCATCTCCAGGTATGCTTTTACCAGATATTATAATATACAATCTTATACAACACATAACTCTAGGTTCTACATGCTAATGATTCACTGAATGGAAAAATGGCATACATTGGATATTTCTAACAAAAATTATAATAAAAAGTCCTATATAATACACACCCCTCAGCTCTAAATATCAATGATTCACCGAAAGAAAAATGACATAAATTTTCACAGAGCAGCCCAAAAATGTGAAAACCAGAGTCCAGACGATCAAGTAGTGATTTTTTTTATATCATTGTACAAGTTTCGTTGCCACAGGGATCACAGAAGTTTTTGGTTATTGCAAGTCATGTGATATAACATATAGTATCTAGATATTGGTGATCCAATATGAGTCAACAAAACATAGAATTAATACACAATAATTGTTTAAACATCACACATAAAATAAGTTACACTCCAGCCAATGCAAGTACCTGCCCTGCTCAATTCTCAGCTCCAGAGGTTGTGGTACTTTCGTCACAGAACCCTTGCCACCACTTGCAACCTTGTCTCCTTTTCCTAGTTTTTAGAAGCCACAATTGATACAAAGAAAGTAAATCAAGACTCATGGTAAAACAATTTCCAAATGGTAAACCAATATACTAAACCAATAGCATTGCATAAAGAAGAATCAAAAAGTTGAAAAATTAAAAGAGAATTTCGAACCAATCAGGATACACAACCATTGATGCGCTAAACACTGAGAAGCAGCTTCCCAACTATTACACATTCCAGGCAAAATTTTTAGTGGACTGTTAGGGATTTTTTATGACTGCACAGTGTTCACCAATCTAAATGTTCGAAGAAATAAAATAAAAACAATGCACCTAGATTTATTTTCACAGTAAAAACATCCATGGAGGTACTTAGAACATTCAGAAAAATAATTATTAAAGGCACTTAACATCATAAGGCAACCGGTTGCATTGGAAATTAACTGGACAAAACAATTTCAGAATATTAATTTTCAGAAGAAATATCCTACTCATCACAAAAAACAAACCACTCATGATGATTGCTGCAGTTTGAAACTTCTCACTCCAAACAAAATACATATGTATATATATATATATATTTTTTTTTACAAATCTATGATGCAAAGAGTTAAGGATAAAGTGGAAGCGTCAACTAAAAGCCACTCAGACACCAAGGTAAACCCCAACTTCATCCAGTGATCCACGTGTCAGCTTAAGCATAATTTAGCATGCTAAAACTTAACAATAATGAAATGTCCTAGATGTCACAGGAAGCAGTTTCATTTCAAGCATATTGCACATTTGCACTATAGCATATTGATAAGTAATAGCTGGAGGCATGAAGTTTATGTGATTCTCGAGTAAATTGGCAATACCTGTAATTCCTTGTATATATCCTCTGGTTGCTTATGCCACGTTGATGTAATCTTAAATCCCAGCATAAATTAATCTATAAGAATTTTTTTAGTTACAAATGTCCATTACGAGATATAGCACCAAAAGGGAAATTGGACCACTTGATTAGGCAGCATACAAAATTCATGCACTGGACTGTGTTCCTAGAAGGTCCTTTGTATATATATTTTTTTTCAACAGGGCAGGGCAAGGAAGTAAGAGAAGAGGATGAGAAGGAAAGCTGGGAGAGAGTGTAGAAAAAAAATTAGACTAAAAATTAGCTGGACAAATAATTGAAATTACGAACCTGCTCAGACAAGTTTATCCTTACAACCTTATGACCAGAAAACTTGCCTAATGCAACAATTAAACTAGTTTTCTCAACACCTGGGCTACCTTCCAATCACTACTAAAAAAAAGCCTTTTAGCAACCATTAATTTGGTTGCATAACATCGTATTTTGGTCACTACTGGTTTTTAGATACCAAAAAATAGTAGTCACTGCATGGTCACCCAAACGTTGTAACAAATTTTCTTTTGTGACCAATCAATATTGGTTGCTAAATGTTTTATCTTTTTAGTGACCAGTTATGAAGAAGTCTGTGACCAGTAATTGGTCCTTAAACGTCCTTGAATATTATCAATGGCACCAATTTTAAACTTTTACCAACCAATAATAAAATATGAGCAACCAATATTTGGTCACTCACTATTGTGTTGATGACCATTTATAGTCACTATAAACATATAGTTTGGTCATCCAAAACTTATAACTTGATAACCAAAATTGTTCACTGATTATTAATTGGTCATTGAGAACATTTTCACTAACCAATGTTGTGGTTATTAATAATCATTGCCAATTTGAAATACATTTTAATGACCAAAGCATTAGCCACTGTATCCCTTTTTTAGTGACCGAATATTGGTCAATAACAATTAATGAAGTTAAAAAATGTTCCAGCAACCAAATTCATTATAGAAACGGCATTATCAATAACCAATATTGGGTTTTTGTAAACCTTTATTTTAGTATCCATTGAATTGGTTGGTAAAATATAATTTGAGAGATTGGTAGTAAATTATACTTATGCATTTTAATAAATATTAATAATATTATATAATTTCAACTATATATTTAACCAAAAAGTATAACACTAAATATATTATTATAAATTTCATTACATACATGAAATTGTTATCACACTATATTTACGTTGCAAATATAAAATATTAAAAAAGAAAAAGCATCTATATATAATATGAATAAAGAAGACAATATAATTTATACTTATAAGATGCTACAATGTAATTTGAAAAGCACTCACCAATATCCATGCTTATTATAGTTGTACCATAAACTGTATCCATGCATGTTTCTTGAATCATACCATCTCATTCTTAAATATAAAAAAAAAAAAAACATTAAAAAAAATAGAAGACAAAATACAAACGAAACATACTAATTGATTGATATTGAGGAAAAAACATGTGCATAACTGCTTCAGCTATAATAGTATTCTATAATAAATACCCCTCACTTCCATTTAAATTTTCAAAGAACATTAAATGCATTTGTGAATATTTCACAAATAGAGGCAATAATAAAATTTAGAAAAGAAAGATAAACTCTAAAAAATGCAAGAATCATTTCACCAATAAAACATTTTTTATTAAGCCAATAACATTCATGATTGAGCATAAATTCAACCAAAAAAATACATAATTAATTATCAATCAAAACAAACTCTACACAAATATACATGTAATTCTCAATCTAAAAATAACTTGCACAAGGTAAAACATTGAATGAAATAGAATCACTATTACTATAAATAGAATACAGTCCATTGCTTACAACTTTAAACTGAAAATTTTGAAGCTCGGACAAAATTGCTGACGAATTTCTTAACATTTGCAGTAACAAAAACATGGAAACAATGATAATCATGAAACAATAAAAACTATGACCTTTAAAAAAAAAAAAAAAAAAAAAAATGCATAAAGTTGAACTCCATGGTATAAAGATAAAATGTGCCATCAAAAGGAATATGTAATTACCAAAGGAATGTGTTGGTCTTTTTGACCTTAAGGTTAACTCTTAAGTAAGGACAGGCCAGAGTTTATTTTTTACTGCAGGAGTTTTGTTGGACCTTTTAATGCCTATTAAACAGAAAAGATAAGTTATATATATGTATATATATCTACAATGTATATGCTTAACCAAAACTTCACATTTTAAAAGCATAATAAGACATTTTATGATCAATCTACAAAAACTTATTTAAACATTATGAGTTGTATACTGTTATGGAGATGTGGACTCACCATTTTCATATGGAATGGATTGGACACAATTTGCCAACCTACTAAGATAATCTACAGCCTTTCTTTAATTTCTTTCCTAAAAAAAGATAAGCTTGTATTTTCAGAATGGTAATTGGACTAAACATTTTATAATTGCTGGCTGATTCAACAGCAAGGTGTGACCTGCAGTGAAAATAAATAGACGCAAATATATTTTGTAGCAACTAGACTCTACTCACGGCAAGAAGAAAGATCACCTCAACTAATATATTAGTAAGGACATGTAGCATAAAAACAGAGGAAGGATCAGCTATATAAAAAACAGAGGACAAGAAAAAGCATATTTTTGTTATATTTTGGACATCTGATTCATACATCCGCCTTTCTCTGTTTTTTTATTTTATTTTTTTTTTTTCTCCCTTTCCTTTATGGATTCTTACGCCAGCCAAAATTTAAAAAGGCTTCTCTTAGATTTTTCTAGAGTTTTTTATCAAAGCCTTACATGTGGCAATATCTTGACCCTACAACACAATACATAATTAAGACTTATTTTACTTTATGACAAACAAAAGCTAAAACTCTCGGCCAAAATTGCTTGGAGACTCGCAAACAAAACAATTGATGGGAGACGGACAAATAGAGAGAGCGAAAGGAAAAGAGAAAAAATAGAGAGGGAAAGCATACCTGAGAGGGAGTGAGAGAGAGGGTTGTCAGTCAAGAAGCTGGCCAGAGAGAGGAAACACTGGCAAGAGCTGGTCGGAGAGGACATGCTAGAAAGGGGGATGGCGTTGATCGAGTTGCAAGGATGGTTGAAAACATACTTAGTATTTTCAACGACGATGCTTGATAAGGAAGGCCTGAACATTCGTCTAAAAGAAAATCATGAACTAGAGTACAAACGACAGTTTTCTTACTTTTCTTTGCTCTCCCTCATTTTTTAAAGCTAGCTGGACAATCTTTAAAAGTAGAAACAACTCTAACAGGAGGCAACAATGGGAAAAATATAGCAAAAATAATAGGAAACCCAAATAGATCAACCAAAGAATATGATCAAGATTAACTGCCAAATATTATTGACCTTCCTAAAGCATGCTGGAAAACCAAATTATCAAACATTAATAGATGTCAAATGTACAAACATTATAGAAAATTGAAACTGTCCCTACCATTTGTTTGTTTGAGATTAAATTTGCAATTCCATTTGCACCACCTTGGACAAAATGTTTCATGAGATTTAAACCATTGGCAACACATGCCACCATTACATAGAGCTTTGCCTTATTTCCAATGGCTATATTCAAGTTTATGCATTCAAATCTATAAATCAACTCACTTCTTGTGGAATGGAAACAATTCTTGACAATATGCATGCAACACACTGGAGAACAAGACCCGCATAGCCAAAAGATATTGTCAAAAAGGACAATCCAACTAACCTTTTTTGAATGTAGGTCTCCATTCACCCACTTCTCTATTCTTTGCTTCAACAGTCTTTAGGAGCTCCATTGCAGCTGCCTCCACTTCAACTACAGTCCTGCTATATGTAATTTGACCACCAAATTTCATCACAAGATATCTCATCCTCAAATTGGCTGCTTTAGGAAAAACAAATTAAAATTCAACATCACTCATCTTTTCCATATACATAAGAAAAATACAAGGAAAACATGGAAATGATATCCAACTTATCAAGTAGATAGGCAAAGGGTGTGCAAATAACTAAAACTCATAAAATCTGCGGCAGTAAGTGTGAGTTTCATCATCAATAATCCTCATAATTCTCCCTACTACACGACTAGACAAACCATGCCAAATACAAACTTTACCATCCTAAAATTTGTTTGACATGCAATAAACAACACCTAAGCCTAATGGTATTTAAAATTACACCAACGGAAAGACAATAGAGAAATATCCAATAACTGATAATTTCCTTAAAATATAGGACACCCTTTGGTTATCGACCATGAATGTCATTTATGCCTAACAAGATTTTCTAAGCAAATAGTTCACTTTGTATGATTTAGATGATACAAGGATGAGTATATTGTCTTCATTAGCTATAAAAATAAATAAATAAAAAATGAGTACTCTCTATAATTCCACTAAATAAAAAAAACTTCAAGATTTCCAAAATACAAAAAGAGTAATTCTTTGCCCAAAAAATCAAAAATCCCCATGTTAGCTTCAAAACTTATAGGTGAAAACTCAAAATTTATACTCATCAAAAATAAAATTCAAGAAACTCCAAAAAAAATAAATAAATAAAAATAAAAATGATGCATCCCAAGTGAAATACCCAATAGTTCAAATGAAAAAAATAAATAAATAAATAAATAATCAACATTGAAACCGACCCATTTTCCCATCTTTGTTTTCTCAGTACCCAAAGAGTAAAATCGAAAGAAAAATACAAAAACTCTGAAGGAAAACCCACCTCGGCAAGGCGAAAGAGAGAATGGGTTCGGATCCTGGGAAGCGAGAATGGAACTGGGCAATCTTCGGCGGCTTCCACCACCACCACCACCACCGGTTGGGGATCTGGACTGCCGGAATTATGATCGTTGTTGTCGTCGTGGTTGTGAGAAGAGGAGGGTAGTGGCCTTTTGAAGGCGGATTGAAGAGCAGCTTCAATGGTTTGGAGGTCTTCGTTGGTGAACGGTTCGTCGTCCCAGTCGGATTTAAAAGAGAAGGCGGTGACGGAGCTTGTATGGTCGCGGTGGTGGAGTTCGTGTTCTTGGAAAGGGTGGTGGTGGTGGTTGTCCATTTAGGCCATTCCTTCCGTCTCTGCCTCTAGGTATTTCTCAGGAATGAAAGGAAATTCGATTGGGAGGGAAACATTTTTTTTTTTTTTTTTTTGAATAAATTGGGAGGGAAACATTGGGGGTGGGGGGGAGAACAATGTGCACAAGGTTTCGACGGGGGGTGTAATTTTATTATTATTTTATTTATTTTTTGTTTTCTGGGCATGGCCAAGTTTAATCAAATTTGGTAATGAAAAATTCATTAAAAAAAATAAAAAATATATATTGGTTATGAATAAAAAAATGGTAATAAATAAATAATTCACCAAAAATTAAAAAAAAAATTTAGTAATGAATAAATTGGAGAAAAAAATCTCATATTTCGTTTAAGTTTAATAAAATATTATTAACATTTTAAAAAATATATTTTTAAAATAAAAAGTATGGGTTTTGTAAAAATAATAATAATAATAATAAAGAGCATCTATTTTTTATAATATAAATATATTTTACAAATAAAAAGTGAAATATTTAAAATGCCTTTCAACAATATTTAAAAGTATCTATTATTATATTTATTTTTCTCTTTTTTTTACCTATCTTTTTCAATTATTGATAACTAAAAAAGCACTAATAGATTGAAGCAATAGAATTCAATAAATTAAAGGCACTATGGTCTCGGGATCACCACAGAGTCCCAAAAAATTCCACAAAATAAATTTCAATAAATGAGTCACACCACAAGCTTTTTCGAGTTGGACCAATTAGAATTCAGGTAACCAATTCTAACATGTATATATTTGTGTTTAAGTATATATTTCTAATATATATGTCTGTATATGTATACCTGTAATATTGGCTATAATAGTGTTTAAGTATATATTACTAATATATATGTCTGTATATGTATTCCTGTAATATTGGCTATAATAATGATATGTTAAGTCCTATTCCAAAAAGCTTTTAATTTTTAATTATGTATTAAGTAAGACCACTTCAATAAATCCACATTTTCATAAAAGAAAAATGCTTTATATTTGAAGGTAAAATATTCACTCCCTTTCTCTCTTTCTATATATATAGTTTTTCATTATATGGGTTAGAGAAATCAAATTAAAATATTTATATAAGAAAATAATGACTATGTCATTAATGTTTTTTGAATAAAATTTATGTAGTTTGCTTTTCTGACAAATATCTTACTTTATAATGAAAATTATAGTAATATGGAAAATACTATTTATAATCAACGATGACCATCATTTGAGATGTTCGTTATAAGCTGAAAAAAATATTAAAAAAAAGACCAATTAAATCAAAACCAATTGAAAATTGAAAAAACTGAATGCCATCAATTGGTTAGCTAAACCGATCAAAATGTAGGAGGTTGTTGTCCGTATTGATTTTTCAAAGCTAATAATTAACTGAACCAATAAAAAAATAAAAAAAGAACCGAAATTAACCAACCAATAGTTGTATGCTTTTCAAAATCTAAAATTGATATTCTATCGAATAATTTACTGATCAAAATTTTTCATTCAAAAACTAAATCTATTAAATGTGATTGTTGATTTTACTCTTACACATCATTAGTAACATATTGACATGACAACTTAATAGTCTACCATTAAGAGTTCTCTTTCCCATAATATAAGAAAAATAATAAATGCAATCAATTTATGTTTGCCAACTCAATATAGGTCCCACTAATCACTAGTGGTGGCAAATAGTGCATCTTTATCTATAGGGGTACATCATGATGATATCTTTTTTTTTCTTTTATAAACCAGAAATGGAGCATTTTAATATTAAATGTAGTTAAATTTAAAATTTAAAGGTTATCATAAATGATCATTGTTATTTAGATTATCCCAAAAAAGCATTTAAGCAAATGATTAAAGACTAAGCTACATGGTTAATTGATAACTTATAGCTTCCACATATCAAATATTGCTTCCATTATAAAGTGGAGGAGAGTTCCTATTTTATCAAAGGTATATATAATATTGTTTAAATCTTTAGCTATATTTAAAGTATAAATAAATCTATGTATGTATAAGTGTACGATAATATATACATGTCCACACATACATATATATATATATATATAAATGAATTCAAATAAACAATACCAATTACAAATATATATATATATATATATATAGCAAGAGAGAGAGAGAGAGAGAGAGAGAGAGAGAGAATTAGTTATATATTTTTTATATTATATTCTAAATAATAAAAGAAAAATCTCAAATGGCCAATTTTTTATCACTAAAAGGTATTATCCTTTATTTTTAGTATATTTTTTTAATTATTTATACTATCACTTGGTTGTTCATGTTTAGTCGTCAAAGGTGTACTATATCATCATCTTTTTGTAATTTCAAAAAATTTTAACTATCAACCTTTTGTCCACTCATGCAATATTTTAACAATAAAAGTTTTTAGGTCACCTAAGGTGTTATATTCATATTCTATCCAAAAAAAGAAAAAAAAAAGAAGTCTTATATTTGTACTTGTAATAAAATAAGATTGAAAAAAAAACACAGGAAAAAAAAATTTGGGGAACAGGCGATGCATAAAGTGGCCTTGTGCGTTGCCTGTTATGTGTTACAACAAAAAAAATTAAAATAATCTCACTTATGTTACTATAATATTTTCACTGGTTATTTATACTTGCAATAAGATAAGACTGAAAAAAAAATTCAAAAAGAAAAAAGAAAAAATGATCCCAATTATGTTGCTTAAATATTTTCACTGGTTATTTGAAACTGAATTAAAATAGATTGATTACGTAAATGAAAAAAAAATTAAAAAAAAAATTGGGGAACAAGCAACACATAGAGTAGATAGTGCGTCGCTTGTCAAAAAAATTTTCAAAAACAAAAAGAAAAAAATATCCAAGCTATGTTGCTTAAATATTTTCATTGGTTAGTTGAAGTTGAATTAAAAATAAATTGATTACGTAAAACAAAAAATAAAATAAAAAAATTAAGTGAACAGGAGACGCATAAATGGGCCTCATGCGTGGCCTGTTATGTGTTACCAACAAAAAAATAAAAAATAAAAAAATCTAAGTCATATTACTATAATATTTTCACTAGTTATTTGTACTTGCAATAAAACAAGATTGAAAAAAAATAAAAAAAATAAAAAAGAAAGAAAAAGCTATCCACGTTATGTTGATTAAATGTTTTCACTGGTTATTTGAAGTTGAATTAAAAGTAGATTAATTACGTAAATGAAAAAAAAAATTAAAAAAAAAAATTGGGGAACAGGCGACGCATAACGGGCCTTGTGCGTCGCCTGTTATTTGTTACAAAGAAAAAAAATAAAAAAAATCTCACTTATATTACTCTAATATTTTCATTGGTTATTTGTACTTGCAATAAAATAAGATTGAAAAAAAAAAAACAAAAGAAAAAAAAATTGGGGAATAGACGACGTATAAAGGGTCCTTGTGCGTTACCTATTATGTGTTACAAAAAAAAAAAAATTTAAAAATCTCACTTATGTTATTCTAATATTTTCATTGGTTATTTGTACTTGGAATAAAATAAGATTGAAAAAACAAACAAAAGAAAAAAAAATTTGGGGAACAGGCGACGCATAAAGGGGTCTGGTGCATCGCCTGTTATGTGTTACAAATTTTTTTTTTTTTTAAATCTCACTTATGTTACTTTAATATTTTCACTAGTTATTTGTACTTGCAATAAAATAAGATTGAAAAAAAAAACAAAAGAAAGAAAATTTTGGGGAACATGCGACGCATAAAATGGCCTTGTGCGTCGCCTGTTATATGTTACAAAAAAAAAAAATTAAAAAAATCTCACTTATGTTACTATAATATTTTCACTGATTATTTATACTTGCAATAAAATAAGATTGAAAAAGAAACTAAAGGAAAAAAAATTTTTGGGGAACAAGCGACGCATAAAGTGGCCTTGTGCATCGCCTATTATGTGTTACAACAAAAAAAATTAAAAAAATCTCACTTATGTTATTATAATATTTTCACTGGTTATTTGTACTTGTAATAAAATAAAATTAAAAAAAAATTAAAAAAAAGAAAAGAAAAAACTATCCCAATTATGTTACTTAAATATTTTCACTGGTTATTTGAAGTTGAATTAAAAGTAGATTGATTACATAAACGAAAAAAAAAATTAAAAAAAAAATTGGGGAACAAGTGATGCATAGAGTAGATAGTGGGTCGCCTATCCGAAAAATTTTCAAAAAAAAAAAAAGAAAAAAATATCCTAGCTATGTTGATTAAATATTCACTGGTTAGTTGAAGTTGAATTAAAAATAGATTGATTACGTAAAAAAAAAATTAATTAATTAAGTGAACAGGCGATGCATAAATCGGCCTTATGCGTCTCCTGTTATATGTTACCAACAAAAATAAAAAATAAAAAAATCTCAGTTATTTTACTTTAATATTTTCATTGGTTATTTGTACTTGCAATAAAATAAGATTGAAAAAAATAAAATTCAAAAAAAAGAAAAGAACAAGCTATCCCAGTTATGGTGCTTAAATATTTTCACTGGTTATTTGAAGTTGAATTAAAAGGAGATTGATTACGTAAACGAAAAAAAAATTAAAAAAAAAAATTTGGGGAACAGGCGATGCATAACGGGCCTTGTGCGTCGCCTGTTATTTGTTACATAGAAAAATAATTAAAAAAATCTCACTTATGTTACTCTAATATTTTTACTGGTTATTTGTACTTGCAATAAAATAAGATTAAAAAAAACAAAAGAAAAAAAAAATTGGGGAATAGGTGATGCATAACGAGTCCTTGTGTGTCGCCTGTTATGTGTTACAAAAAAAAAAAAATTAAAAAAATATCGCTTACGTTATTCTAATATTTTTACTGGTTATTTGTACTTGCAATAAAATAAGATTGAAAAAACAAACAAAAGAAAAACAAAATTTCAGGGAACAGGCGATGCATAAAGGGTCTTGTGCGTCGCCTGTTATATGTTACCAAAAACAAAAAAAAAAAATCTCACTTATGTCACTCTAATATTTTCACTAGTTATTTGTACTTGCAATAAAATAAGATTGAAAAAAAAAACAAAAGAAAAAAAAAATTTGGGGAACAAGCAACGCATAAAGGGTCTTTGTGCGTCGCCTGTTATTTGTTAGAACAAAAAAAAAATAAAAAAAATCTCACTTACATTACTATAATATTTTCACTGGTTATTTGTACTTGCAATAAAATAAGATTGAAAAACAAAAAAGAGAATAACAGGCGATGCATAGAGTAGGTAGTGTGTCGCATGTCAAAAAAATTTTCAAAAAAAAAAAAAAAAAACTATCCCAGTTATGTTGCTTAAATATTTTCACTGGTTATTTGAAGTTGAATTTAAAATAGATTGATTATGTAAAACAAAAAAAAATTTAAAAAAAAATTAAGAGAACAGGCGACGCATAAAGGGGATTTGTGCGTCGCCTGTTGTGTGTTACCAAAAAAATAAAAAAATAAAAAAATAAAAAAATAAAAAAATCTTAGTTATGTTACTCTAATATTTTCACTGGTTATTTGTACTTGCAACATAGTTCAATTAGAGCTTTGCTTGGTATTGTGGCTTTGCATGATTTTGAGTTTGAGAAGTTAGATGTGAATACAGCATTCTTACATGGTGAAGTTGAGGAGGACATCAACATGCAACAACCAGAGGGCTTTGTAGTTTAAGGTAAAGAGGACTGTGTACTTGTTGAAAAAGTCCCTTTATGGTCTGAAACAGTCTCACAGGCAATGGTACAAGAGGTTTTATTCGTTTATAATCTCTAATGGTTTTAAAAGATGTAGTTATGATAATTGATAAAATAAAATAAAAATATAGAAGAGAATAACAGGCGACTCACATCTTTAAAAAAAAAAAAAAAAAAACTATCCAAGTTATGTTGCTTAAATATTTTAACTTGTTATTTGAAGTTGAATTAAAATTAGATTAATTATGTAAAGGAAAAAACAAAAATAAAATTTAAAATTTAAAAAGGGAACAAGCGACGCATAATGAGACTTCTGCATCGCCTGTTATGTGTTACCAAAAACATCTCAGTTATGTTACTCTAATATTTTCATTGATTATTTGTACTTGAAATAAAATATGATTGATAAAAAAACAAAAAAGATACAATAAAAAGAATATAAGGTGACGCATACTTTATACTATGCGTTGCCTGTAACCAATATCTTAAAAAAAAAAAAATACAAAAAACCATCTCTTTTGTGTTGATTAAATATTTTCACTTGTTATTTTAAGTTGAATTAAAGGTAGATTGATTATGTAAACCAAAAAATAAATATAAAGATAAAAAATAAAAAAGGATGCAGGCAACTCAAAACAAGCTTTGTGCGTCGCCTGTTATGTGTAAAAAAAAAATAAAAATAAAAAATCTCAGTTATGTTAGTCTAATATTTTGACTGGTTATTTGTACTTACAATAAAATAAGACTGATAAAAAAAAAGAAATAAAAGAGAATAAATAAAAAATGTACAGGCGACTCTGAGTGAAACTAATGCGTCGCCTATTTCCTTTAGAATGGAATTATATGGCAACGCATGTTTCATTTAATGCATCGCTTGTTATTTCAATATAAAAAAATAATTTATTCTATGATAAAATTTAAATTCAAATAAACTATCATTGATACCCAAAAATCTGAAAGTTCATCTCATTGAACATACTTACATCTAGCAATTAGTCTATAGGTCCTTGTTGCATTAGATCAATTTACAATTGGTATACCCTATCTCAAATTTAGTCATGAGATGTGTTTTTGTGTTTCATGTATACACATATATGTGAATAATTGAAAAAAGCATTGATAAAACTGTTTTTTGCTTTTAGATCTATGGAATTGATGTTCATTGGAATGTTACGTGATAATAATCGTAGATGAAATTTCAAAAAAAAAATAATGAAATCTTAAAAATAAATTTTAAATTCTAGCGGATAAGGCAACTCTATTAAATGCAACTGCGTCGCCTGTTATTAAAATGTTGTGGGCATAATAGAAAATAAACTGTACTTGAAAAAAAAAACATTTCAAAGAATTAAATAAAATGAAAAGGCAACTCTAAAGATTAACCTTTAGCAACGCATTGTTTTTAATTGGGTCGCCTTTTCTTACCTTTTTCTGAAACTTTTTGGCGCGTTTTCAAATTTTACGCGGGCGTTTGAATACCATTTATTTTCGCAAAATAGATGTTAGTACACTACCTAATAGATATTAGAATTCGAAGCAATCTTAGATAGACTTGAAGAGTTGGATATTTCGGGTTCAAGTTTCCATTTGCCAGCATTGCTGTCTAGAAGCTGGATTCCTTGGTGTCTGCTCATGGTTAGCTTGGCTTCTTCTTTCTTTGTCGCCATGGTTTCGGTGAGATGATTAGCGATGACATGTGGTGGATTGGGTAATTTTTTATTTATTTATTATTAGGTTCATTGGGTTTTCTTAATCTTGCTTTTGTTGATGTTCGCTGGGTTTTCTCCATAATCTTGCTTTTGTCGGTAATTTGTTTGTGATATTGTTTGACATTGTTCTGCTTATATTAGTAGGGAAATGGATAAATCGTGGATAACAAAAGATAGAATCTCAAGCGATTTTGCTAAGGGGGTGAATGAATTTTTGAAATTTAGCATGGAGAATGCCAATGATTGTAATGCCATACTGTGTCCTTGCATGCAATTTGGGAATATGAAAATCCATACTATTAGGGATATTAAAGGCCATATATATTGGAATGGGTTTGATGTCAACTATCAGCGATGGATTTGGCATGGTGAGTCATTTGCTGACAGTATTGGACTATCTTCTCATTTTGGGAATATTAATGTAGAATATAATGAAAATGATAATGGTAGTAAGGAAGACGTGGCTTTTAATAGCTTAGAAATGAGTCGTGCTGCATTCGAAAATTTTGAAAATGATCCTAATGAATTTGCTACGTTATTGGAGGATGTGGAGAAACCTTTGTACCCAGGTTGTACCAAATTTACCAAGTTGTCGGTCTTGGTTAAATTGTACAACTTAAAGATAAGATATGGATATTCTGATAAGAGCTTTGATGTACTGTTGCAATTGTTATCCGAGATGTTGCCAACATCCATGTACAATGTTAAGAAGACTTTGAGTGCTTTGGGAATGGAGTACACCAAGATTCATGCATGTCCTAAAAGTTGTACTTTATTTAGGAAGGAATATGTGGATCTACTAGATGGAAAATTGATAAGAATGGAGTTGCTAGCAATATTCCAAATAAAGTTTTGTGGTACTTTCCTATTATTCTTCATTTTAAAAGAATGTTTTGTAGTGTTGTAATGGCTAAGAATTTGACATGGCATGCTCATGGGAGAAAGGTTAAGACAGGGGAAATGCAACACCCTGCGGATTCTCCATCTTGGAAGCTGGTTGATCGGTTATGGCCAAACTTTGCATCCAAAGATAAGAATTTGAGACTTGGGATCGCGGCCGATGGAGTTAATCCACATAGTATGTTAAGTAGTATGTATAGTTGTTGGCTTGTGATGACAATTGTGTATAATCTTCCTCCATGGTTATGTATGAAGTAGAAATTTATGATGCTGAGTCTTCTATTTTTTGGACCGAAGCAACCTGGCAATCAAAATGATGTATACATGGAACCATTAGTTGAAGACCTGCAGCGGTTGTGGAATAAGGGTGTTACGGTCTTTGATGCTTATCGTCAAGAGAAATTCACTTCAAAGGTAGTGTTGCTATGGACAATAAATGATTTTCCAGCTTATGGTAACTTGTCCGGTCATGCAGTGAAGGGATATTATGCTTGTCCAATTTGCCGTGAAAATACTTTTGCTACAAAGCTAAAGCATGGGAAAAAAATGAGTTTTAAAGGGCATAGAAGATTTCTTCCTCCAAATCATTACTACAACAGGCAAAAGAAGGCTTTCAATGGATTTCAAGAATTTGGAGTGCCTCCAAAACCGTTGACTGGAGAAGAAATCTTAGCTAAGCTTAATGCAATGAGTTTTGATAACTCAAACAAGAGGAAAATGACTGTTGATTATGAAGAATGTTGGAAGAAGAAGTCCATTTTTTTGAATTGGAATATTGAAAATTTCTTCATGTGCGACATAATTTAGATGTCATGCATATTGAGAAAAATGTTTGTGAGAGCATATATGGTACATTGCTCAATATTCCTAGTTAGATGAAGGATGGAGTTGATGCTCGGTTAGATTTACAAGAAATGGATTTGTGGAAAGACTTGGCCCCTAAGCCGCAAGAAAATTGAACTTTCCTACCACCGGCCTACTATACATTATCAAAGTAGGAGAAGAAATTGTTTTGTAAGTGGTTAGCGGACTTAAAGGTTCCAGATGGTTATTCTTCAAACTTTAGGAATCTTGTTTCTATGGAGGACTTAAAGATGGTAGGATTGAAATCTCATGATTGTCATACATTGATGCAACAACCCTTGCCTCTTGCAATTCATGCAATCCTTCCTAAACACGTGAGACATGCAATTGCAAGACTTTGTTTTTTCTTCAATGCAATTTGCAAGAAATCTATCATTGTTGGTGAATTGGACAAAATTCAAAATGATCTTGTTACAACTTTGTGCCTTCTAGAGAAATTCTTTCCACCATCATTTTTTGATGTAATGGTTCATCTAACTGTACATTTGGCTCGAGAGGTCAGATTGTGTGGACCAATACATTTTAGGTGGATGTACTCATTTGAGAGGTACATGAAAGTATTGAAATGTTATGTTCGAAATAAAAATCGGTCAGAAGGTTGTATTGCCAAGAGTTACATATATGAAGAAGTGATTGAGTTTTGTAGTGAATTTCAAAGAGGGTTAGATGCAGTTGGAAACCCTATTGGTAGATATCAAAAGTTGAATGATAAGGATGATGTTGGTGGACCCATTAAAGGTGGAAAAAATCAATAAATTGATCAAGAAAGTTGGGAGCAAGTCCATAGATGTGTACTTTCGAATGTACCAGAAGTGGAACCATATGTCAGGTGCGTATAATATATATATATATATATATCAACATGTATAATTTAGTTGATATTTTGAATATATTAATATGCATAAATAAGTTGATATTTTGGATATTTTTATTAATTACAAAAACTTTTATTTGTTCTAGTATTCATTTTGATGTCTTGAAGTCAAGCAAAAAAAGTCGAGGAAAAAAAGCAAAATAGTTTCAAGACGAACACAAACGTACATTTATGTACTGGTTACGTGATAAGGTATGGGAAAGTTAAATATTCAATATAATATCATTGTTTTAACTTTAACTTTTCATATTTTTTTCAATTGACTAGATTGAATGATAAGGTATGGGAAAGTTAAATATTCAATATAATTTCTTTTAGCTTTAACTTTTCAAATTTTTTTTTCATTGACTAGATTGAATAGGAGTGAAGTCAACCTAATCACACAGTTTCTGAAACATTAAGATGGATAGCCCATGGTCCGCAATGGGTAGTAGCGAAACATGAAGGATATGTCATTAGAGGTGTTCGATCCAACACTTTAGATATGGATAATAAACGGGTCACCCAGAATAGTGGTGTCAAAGTTATTGCCAAAAGTGAGCATTTTGTTAGTGCTAAGGATAATAATCTAATTTTAGCTGAGATGGCATACTATGGGATCATAATAGCAATTTGGGATGTCGATTACACTATGTTTCGAATTCCAATGTTCAAGTGTGATTGGGTTGACAGCAGTGGTGTGAAAGTTGATGAGATGGGGTTTACATGTGTTAACTTTAATAAAATTGGATATAAATCTGACCCATTTATCATGGCTTCCCAAGTTCAACAAATATTTATGTTGAATATCAACTTGATTCGAGATGGTCTGTTACTCTAACTCCACCACGATATTGTACTTTTGTTGAAGAAGAATTGGTTGAAGAAGATGTTCTTGGCGATACTATGATGGCTCATAATCCATTTGCTATACAATTGCCAAGTGTTGATGAAAATGATAATGAGGATGAATGTGAGAGTGGCTATGTTCGTAATGACTGTGAGGGGATGTGGATAAACAATATCTTCTAAATAATTTGGTACGTATATTTATTAACGTACTTATGTTTTAAGTAATATTTATGACATTTATAATTCATTAAATTATTTTTTGATCTGCTTCCTTATGTGTTTTCCACTTTTAATTAGGAGAAATGTGCCTCTCCAACTATTAAGAAGGTAATATTCTTTTAATTTTCATCTATACTAAATTACAAATTTAATAATGATTAATATTTTATTAATTTATTTTGCATAAATGTTAATAACTTTTTAAAATTTTCCATATGCAGAATGAGAGTGTAATATCATCAATAAGAGGATGTTAACTTCCATCTCAATGAGTATGCATTCATTTAATTCATATTAAATTTGTTATGAAAAAATACAATAGTTTACAAATTATGTAAAAATATGTCAATGAGATAATATTTATTTTAAATTTTTGTATTGTAATTATTTTGGCTAGTTTTAGTTTTTTGTATTTTAATTATTTTTACTATTTTAATCACATTTCACAAAATTTAAAAAAAGTAAAATTACACAAAAAAAAAAAGGAAGGGGCAACTAATAAAAAACAACCACGTCACCTAACATACGAGGAGAAAGTCACTAATATCAGTTTTAACGACCACATCTAAAGACCTCAACAATGTGTCGCTAAAAGAGGAATCGACCCTAATAATTAGTCGCTAAATATTTGACTATTAGCAACTCAACACGAAAACGTCAGTAATAATTTTCTAGCGACATAGCCTAAACGCATCTCTAAAAATGCGTTGCTATAAACTGACAGACACAATGCGTTGCTAAAACTAATTATACTGCGCCAAAACTAGTTATGCGTCGCCAAAAACAAAAATGTAGGCTACTCTTATTATGCGTCGCTTAATGTCATATGCATTGCTAAAACTTAAAATATAGGCGACTTTTAACTGGGTCGCGAAAAAGGGATATGCGTCATTAAAAACCGAATATAAGCAACATTAAAAATGAGTCGCTAAAATTGTTTTGCGTCGCTAAAATTAATATACAGGAGACTTTTATAATACGTCGTTAAAATGTCTGAGTCGCTAAAACGAGACTAAGGCGACTTTTAATATGAGTCGCTAAAATATGTTTTAAGTCACTAAACTTGAATATAGGCGAGTCTTAATATGCGTCGCTAAAATATGTTTTGAGTCGCTAAAACTTGAATATAGGCGATTCTTAAAATGAGTCGCTAAAATATATTTTGAGTTGCTAAAATGTACATACTAGCGACTCTTTTACTGCATTGCTAAAAGTGTTAATGTGTCGCTAAAAACACGAATAAAGATGACTCTAAAAATGAGTTGCTAGTTTTTTTATGAATTTAGCGATAAGACGTTAGGCGACTTTCTACAGTACATCGTTAAAAATTTTGTGCGACGCATTTATTGCGTCATTATTCGATGCGATTCGAGTAGTGAGGATTTATATTTTTTCAAAATGATGATTGACAAAAAGCATAAAAAATATATATACAAACTTGAACATAGTTTGAAAAAAATATTTTTGTTTTCTTCTTCAATTTGTAATTAAATAAGAATATCTAATTTCTCATTCGAATAAAATATCAATCTATGGAATTTAAGTAAAGAAGGAAAAACTGAAAAAAAAAATTAATGAGCACTTAAATCTGTTGAATAATATAATCATATAAAAGAAGAAAGAACATTCAAGATGGTCCAACCGGTGTGGACCCAACCATTAAGTTCAAGAAATTGTGAGAATATAACATTGTAAAAGGGAAAACCATCAAATAATTACGAAGAAAAAAAAAACTTTATTTAGTTGAAATGCCTAGCTTTATCTTTTTTGTGAAGCTTACAATTAATTACAATTGAATAACTCTTTCCTTTTATTAATATTATATATATATATATATATATATATATACGGAATAAGAACTTCGCAATTAGGGAATTCCCAAATTGGTAAGTAAAATTAGGATATGCAGCAACTCCAATGATATTTAACAATTTAGACTTGATAACTTTAGAACATCTTTAATGGTAGATATTACTATTTATGTGGTATAAAAATTAATAGTTGATATCTATATGGTATGAATGTATAATATATTGAAACCAAATAAAAATTATTTTCCAATAGTACTATGCAAAGACACTACTATTAGTTAATTGTATTTTTTTTTCTCATTTTTTAAAAAAAAATTTAAAAAAATTCATAATATTAAAGTAGACATTTATCTTAGCAATACCTATATAAAGTCAGCTTGACATTTATTCCACACATTATCATTGTCTACACGTAAAAGTAGAAGTAGAAAAATAATGTGGCTAATAATGACATACAATGTGTGAGGCCGGAGAACTTGTGTTGACATAGCATCATACGATACCAAATGATATTCAATATTTGATTAAGTATATGTAGTTATTAATTTGCCGAATATTAAATATCATTTTCGCATCACACGTAAAAAAAAAATAATAATAATAATAATAATAGTTAAATATTCAAGTAAATTTAAAGTTAGAAAACTTGTGTGAGAGAAAATGGAAAAGTTAGACATCTAGACATATAATTTGCCGTGTTCATATGATGCTGTGATGCATTCATCTTCTATTCTATCGTGAATTTTAAAGATTTTGTGCTGAAATTGTAAATTTAAAGCCGTTCGTTTTGTTTTAATGCAACCTTTAACATGATTGATTAGCATGTTGAACTTAACTATGAAATTTATTTTTAATGAAAATAAAAAATTGATAACAAAAATATTTAAATGAACGTAATTATAATAAATTTATACTTAATTAATGGTATTAGTAATATAGAAAAATAATTATATTTTCAAAATTAAATATTCAAAGTATGAATTAAAATATATTACAATATAAGAAAATAATATTGAATAGTATTAAAAATATATTCTTTAACACGTTCTTTGTTTGTTACCAATTCATTAATTAGCATGTTTTATTGTGTTAATGCTATTATGGGCTTAAAATAAAATCCAAATATTGATAATCTTATTCAAATTCATATCATGATATCTTATCATGTAGAATTTTATCAAATTTACTTCTTATCATGTAGAATTTTATCAAATTTACTTCTTATCATGTAGAATTTTATCAAATTTACTTCGATATAGTTTTGGATTGTGGGATGTAAAACCATCAAACAAGATTACCAAGAAAAAAAATTGTTCCATCTAAGTTTGGATTGTGGGAGGTAAAACCATCAAATAAGATTACCAAGAAAAAAATGTTACCTGCAAGGTCTAGCTATATATATATATTTTGTGAAGCTTATAAACTGATTAACTCTTTTCTTTCATAATTATTTCAATACATTTTTTTATTTTTTTTCCACAATTCCAAAATCAATTCTATAAAATGGGCGGAAAATTTAGCTCAGTAATAGAATGGAAGGATAAAGTCACAAAATCCTAAGAACATGGGATTTCCCTCTTCCATTCAAATCATCATCAATTACAGAAAAAACTTTTACATATAACCACTATATGGATGAGGTGACAGGACCCGTCCCGGGAACCCTCACTAGGATCTCCCGGGTGATCCCGCCTAGGGAAGTCCCACTGGACAAACCCTAGAAAATATCTAATGGAACCTTACCTTAAAACGTAGATAATCAAACACCAGCATTAACGTTAATACCTCAATATATATATATATATAAGTCCACAACCGGCCTACTGTACTATAGGTTATAACTACACACATGAGTACCATGGTCTCTACTGAGTCCCATAATTAAAATCAGAGTATTCTAAGAGTGTCAACAAAGTCTATGAGTACAAATAAGTAATAAATAAGTCCAGAAGATAACAATAGGTGAAGAAAAGATAAATACGGCTGCTGCAGTTGAAGGAAACAAGCGATAAGCTATGCGCGAGGTAGACTGCTACTAGCTGCCTGGGCCTAAGGGAACAAATTTAAAACAATAAAACGTGAAATAAATAAATCTCAGTGAGTGGCATAGTATAATAGAAAAATAATGATTTATTTCTTAAAAAAATCTTTCTCTCAAGACCTCTCATTCCACTCATTAAAAAGTTCCCCGTTTAAAAATCGTTTCACAAAACCCAAACTTGTACCCCAATTAATATCATAAAAACTGATGCTTAAAAGTATGAATGAACGATCCTTGTAATATTATGAAATGTCTCAAATCAAGATATAAACATTTGAGCATACACTATAATAAACACAGTTCCACCAAATAAATATGAAAATGCAGGAATCACCCCAATATTTGTAACTCAACAATATATACAAACATATACAATGTACCATACGATATACCAATCTGTAAACCGTGGGATACACCCACCTCACGACCCTCAATATATGAACGGTGTCGTGGAAATAATA
Source organism: Ziziphus jujuba (assembly GCF_031755915.1). NCBI lineage: Eukaryota > Viridiplantae > Streptophyta > Magnoliopsida > Rosales > Rhamnaceae > Ziziphus > Ziziphus jujuba. Next base: position 6,509,420 of record NC_083385.1, on the reverse strand, counting down.
AATAACTGTCGGAACGTACCCAACCTCACGGTCCGTGGCAATAATAAATCGTTGGATGATACCAACCTCACGGCATCGTGATAATAATAATAAATTGTAGGATAAATCTAACCTCACAGTTTGTGGTAATAACAGATAACCGTTGGATGCAACCAACCTCACGGTACCATGGTAAACCCAGTGCGCGGTAATATAATATAATATAATACTGATCTAAGGTATTGGCATTACATGGTACATCAATTTAAAAATAACCAATACAGTATACATGAAACAATCTTGTAAGACTATATATATACTTTTCCAAACGATACTGTATCATAAATCATAATTTATCATTTAAACTTCCACCGCTTAATTAAATACTTCAAAATCTTAAAACATCATTTCATACGAAAACCAGAAATACCACAGTGAAATATATTCACCATAAACCAATTTTAAGCACATAAAATTATAAAATATTTGATCGTGCTTAAAATTATATGATTTTCCAATCTAGTTTCTCAAACCAAATAGTTTCCAAAATGATTTAAAATCTCAATTTAATTACCAAGATATTTAAATACCATAAGTCCATTTATGGACCCATTAAAATTGAAAATCATTTAAAGTATTATCAAAAGTCATATAAAATGATAACACATATATATGTGAAAGCAAATGTTTATATATGCATAAAACAACATTTCAAGCAAATGATATATATGTAAAATATTTAAACCACATATATATATTATACTACATACCCATATCATTTAAAAATGATATAACCACTCACAGTACTGTAGATGCTCATGCCTGCTCCTCTACAGGATTTCCTCCAGGCTCAACTCGAGTGCCTGTAATATAATAAAATATTTCTCAGGCTCCAAACAACTAAACCAGAGACACTTGTATAATCTAAATGTCTCAAAACAATTTACAATACTACAAAATTGCATAAATTGGACACCGAGCAGTCCAATTATACCGCGTGTCTTTAGGACCCGATACCCAAAATTGGGGATTTTGACCCAAAGCCTAATATTTCAAAATTGAACCCCCAATTAGGTTCTAATATTATCCAATTTCACTAATCTAGCTTCAATTCTAACCAATTTAACCAAAATCGTCCAAACACGGTCCCAATTTCTCCGAAAATTAACCAAATAACCCCAAAAATAGGAAAATTATCAAACGACCTCCAAAATTCACAAATTATAAGTCAACGGAAAGCCCAAGAGACAAGAAGTTCACCAGTGGTCTTACCTTGGTCCAGTGACTCCTCTGATGATCGGAAAATTTACGTAAAGGTTCGGCCGAATTTGAACTTGAGAGATCTCTCAAATGGTGGGGATTTTGGGCAATCTAATAACGGAAATGGACTCAAAGGGGTCGAAAATGGTGGGATAGAGGTATGGGTCGAGCTGGGTTGGCCAAAAAACACAAGAAAAGAGGAGAGAGAAAATTTCTGACCGTCGGACTTCTCTGGCCCGATCTGGGCGCTCGGTTGGAGGTAAAAACGATCGGTTCTGGCCCGTGGGTCAGGGGTGTTTTTCTTGGGTTTTGGAGAGGAAATGAGTATTTTTGGGCTTTTCTTCCTATTTGGCACACTTATCGAGGCTTATATAGAGCCTAAATCACCAACAGACAAAAATTGAGGACTGGTTTTGTAACACCCCGTCCCGAACCATGTCGGAATTTTTGCACGTTGACCGAAGGGGTCAAAAGTTGACTTTTTGACCCGATTGGAATTCTAGGTTGACTGAGGTACCGTTACGAAGTACACGTTGGCACGAGTTCGTAGACTAGTAGCACGTTGAAAATGGAGCTACGGTTTGAAAGTTATGAGCAAAACAAGTTGAGGTCCAAACTGTCCAAGGGGTGCCGGAGTTGACTTTTTATTCATGTAAAGTTGAGCGTTGACTCATGCATGGTTGTGAAGTGCTCGTTGATACGAGTCCGTAGACTAGTGGCACGTCCGATTTGGACATGTGATTTGGAAGTTATGGACCTGTAGAGTTTTTCAAACACCGTATTATTTTAATATTATTTTTAAACGTGTAACGATGTGCCACGTGTGACTTAATGAAGGTGACCATGTGTCACCATGTTGAGAAGCCACATGTCAACCATGTGTAATATCAAATTATTTTTATTTTCCTTTTTCTTTTTCTTTTTCTTTTCCTTTTTCTTTTCTTTTTCTTTTTCTTTTCTTTTTCCCCACGTGGGAAAACACCCTCTCTTTTCTTTTCCTTTCCTTCCCTTCTTCTTCCTCGTGCCCGACAGAGACAAAAATGCATAAATTTTTCTCTCTCTCTCTCTCCTTTGACTCTCTCCCTCTCCCTGTTTGACCGACCTCTTGGCCGAATTTCAGTTGCCGGAATGCCACACGTGCCGACCACCGGTGTAGCCCATCTCCTCTTGACCTTAGCCACCAAATTTCCCGGCCAGTCGCCGCCGGACGCGCCCAGATCGGGCCGGTGAAGTCTGCGGCGGCGACTTGAAATTTTCCGGCGATTCTCGCCGTTTCCGACCAACCCAGCCCGACCCATACATCTATTCCACCATTTTCGACTCCTCAAAGTCCAAATATGGCCTCCAATCTTAAAAATTCGAAGCGGTTTGCGAGATACGAGGAATTGAAAACCGGCCAAAGCTTTCCGGCCAAATTCCGGCCACCTCTGGCGGAATTAGGATCGATGGAGACCGGATTTGTAATCTTCGTCGCTCAAGCTTCGATTCGGTATATTATTCGACTATTTTGGATAACGTTTGTGTTTGACCCCCCGGATACCGGGTATTATTTATCCGAATAAAATATTAATTTATTTGACTGTGTGTGAATTGTGTTCTAGGAGCACCGGTGAGTCGTGGAATTGATCCCATAGTGGATCATGGTTTAATTGCGTGCTCCAGGTGAGTGACCCACCTTTAAAATATTTTGGGCAATTTATTATATTTATTTGGTGTTTATTTGATATTTGTAATTTGTGCTCATGTGGCGTATTTTAAATATAATCGGGAAAAATATTATTTTATATATATTTACCCATTGGTGCTAAACGAAAATTTGGGGTCATCAAGAAATTCCCGATTATTATTTTATTATGATTAAATGGTACTTATTACACATGAGCAAGTATTTTCAGTAATTGATTGTGTCTGGATTTTATATCATTTTTGGGCAATTAATTATGTTTAATTGGTATTTAAATTATGCTCATGTGGTACAATTTGATTATGGTTTTATTGTGGTTTAATTTATTTATTATGCATGAGCAAAGTATATTTCGGTAATAATCGTACGTGGTTTTAAGTATTATTTCCGGGCATAATTGGGTTAAATATTTTATGAAAATATTTGTTTAAGTTGGTGGTTTAATTTTATAAATTATGCCCGCGGTATTTTTATTGTTGAACCTTGTACTTCGAGAAAATTGTGGTTTTATTTGTTATCAATGTTTTCGTACCTGTTTGTTAATAAAAATATGTGGGATGGTAAGTGTGAAATTTTGATATATTTCCCACGGTAATTTTGGAAAACGGTACGGTTGGTTAATAATAATTATTTTAGACGCACTCATACAGTATTGGTGTTCTGGTGTATGGACACGTGGTAGCGCGCAAGTATTATGTGGTTTAGCGCGCAAGTATTATGTCTCCCGTGGTTGCCATTGGACTGGACAGGCAAGTTTGATATTGGCCACAGCTGCCCCTCCCTTGGCCGGGATGATGGTTTCAGCAGCGGTACTGTCGGGATGCCGAAGTGCCGTTTGCAAGTTTCTCTCTTTAATCTCCCCGCCAGTCGGTGCTCGGGACGCTGGGTATCGGAAGGCATCATTGGTATATGGTATGGTGCGTCAGGTGTAATTTTCAGATAAGTTTCAAACCCCAAAGGTGTTCAAAAATTATTTATTATAATTTATTACATTTTAATTATATATTGGGGTATTTATTATTTATTGTTTATCAAATGGTTTGATCCCTTGGTTTTCGAGAATTACGAATATCGGGTTTTGTGAAAATGTTTTAAAAGGGGAACATTTCCAATGGAGTGAATAGTGAGGGTTTTGAGAGAAATTGCTACTTCAAATGTTTATTTATTTATTTATTTAATTGTTCGGTATTGATTAATTAAATTCTTTTAATTGGTATATTATTAATATTAAAGGTGTACAGTAGATAGGATCACTCACTGAAATGATTAGCATCTCATGTTTTTAAATTCCGTTCCCCTAGGTCCAGGTTGGAGACGTTGATTGTCCGGGACGAGCCCGACGTCTCAGTTCGTTGCCGAAGTCCAAGAAGTATTTCTTCCCTTTTCCTCTCCATCTTGTATTATTTCTTTATCTGTCCTTGTATAAATTCCACATGTATCTGTTTAATGCTCTGTATACTGTATTGGACGTGTAGTTTTTATTTATGCACTGGGTTGCTGCTGTTATTATTTGAAGTGCTGAAAATTGTGGAATCAATTTGTAGTATTGTGGGAGGAATAAGGGGATGTTTATAGAAGTGTGTTTTCAGTGCAGGTAATTTTTGGTTAGTCCTACCCTTAGGGGAGGTGATGCCGGATTTTCTGTTGGAAGGTTCGGTGGTATTTCCCTGGGATCAGGGCTTGTCTAGGGTTCCGGGGAGGAATTCTGGACGGGTCCTGACAGGTTTGGACACTGATATAAAGCTTATGTTTAAAACTTCTCAGAACCATAACTTTTTATCCGTAACTCAGAATTTGGCGTGCCACCAGTCTGTGAACTCGTATCGACGAGATCTATACAATGGTACCTCAGTCAAACCAAAAATATTGGCTATTGAAAAAGTCAACTTGAACCCATATAATATTCTCTTGGTTAAACTTGGTCAAACTTAGTCAATTTGGTCAAACTTGTTTAATCATGTATATTTTTTGGTACGGGGTGTTACAACCTACCCCCCTTAAAGAAATTTCGTCCATGAAATTCGTACCTTAGTTTTGGAAGAGGTAAGGATACTGACTCCGCATTTGATCCTCTCGCTCACATGTCGCCTCCTCGGCAAGGTGGTTTCTCCAAAGAACCTTCACCAAAGCTATAGTCTTGTTGCGAAGCCTTTTCTCTTCCCTTCCTAAAATCTGCACTGGCTGCTCCTCATAAGACAAGTCATCCCTCAATTCAATCTCCGGTGTATCCAACATATGTGATGGGTCTGAGATATACTTGCGGAGCATGGAGATGTGAAAAACATCATGGACTCGAGAAAGCTCCTCTGGCAAGTCAATCCTATAAGCCACTGGACCTATCCTCTCTACTATCTCATACGGTCCAATGTAGCAAGGACTTAGCTTCCCTCGTTTTCCAAAACGTACTACACCTTTCCAAGGAGAGAGCTTCAAGATACTCGATCGCCAACCTCAAACTCGAGATCCTTCCTATGCACGTCTGCATAGCTCTTTTGCCTTTCTTGTGCTGCTTTCAACTTGGCCCGTATAATATTGACCCTGTCCACTGTCGCCTGTACAATCTCAGGGCCTAGAAGTTTCCTTTCACCTGTCTCATTTCAACATAATGGAGTTCGACATTGTCTCCCATACAATGCCTCATAAGGTGACATCTCAATGCTCGAGTGATAGCTATTGTTGTAGGTGAACTCTGCTAAAGGTAGATACTCGTTTCAATTCCCCTTGAACTGTAGCACACATGACCTCAACATGTCCTTTAAGGTTTGAATAGTCCTCTCAGATTATTCATGGATCTGAGGGTGAAAAGCGGTACGCAAATTCAACTTGACACTAAGTTCATTCATTAATCTTTGCCAAAATCTCAAACTGAACCGTGGATCTCTGTAAGATATAATCAATATTGGCACTCCATACAAGTTCACTATATGATTCATAAAGAGATCTGCTAACTTTTGAGGAGAAAACTTCTCACGAAAGGGTAGGAAATGTGCAGACTTAGTGAGTCGATCCACGATCACCCAAATACCGTCATGCCTCTGAACTGTGGGGGGAAAAGCTTGAATACAGAATCCATCGTGATGCGCTCCCATTTCCATTCTAGGATGGGTAAGGGCTGTAGAAGTCCAAAAGGCTCTTACCTCTCTACTTTCACTTATTGGCAAATGAAACACTTGGATACATAATCAGCAACTTCTCTTTTCATCCTTGCCCACCAATAATGCTTTTTCAAGGTATGGTACATTTTGATGCTACCGGGGTGCATGGCATACGCAGAACTATGCGCTTCATCCAGTACTTGCCTTTTCAGCTCTTTGTTTGTGGGAACACAAAGCCTAGAACCAATCACCAATGCTCTATTGCCTCTGATAGTGAAATCTGACTTCCCCCTTGTTTAGCTTTCCTTCTTATACTCATTAAGTAAGGGACTTCAAATTGGATCTCAACAACACAATCCATAAGTATTGGTCGTAGTTAAAAGCTAGTAAAAAGTCCTCATGAAGTATGCATGCACAAATTAACACCCAACCGTGCAACTCAAACATCAAAGAAATAGCGCAATCATAATATTTGAGCAATCTATCCATCTCCTTTGCCTTAAGTTCAACTCCTTTTGAGTAAAAAAATACTTAGTGCTCCTATGATCAGTAAGGGTCCGACAAGCAACTCTATACAAGTAGTGCCTCCAAGCTTGCAATATAAAAAAAAAAAAATTGCAGCAAGCTCAAACTCATGAGTCGGATAATTCATCTCGTGCTTCCTCCACTGTCTAGAAGCATAAGTAACAACTCATAACTTTAAAAAAAAACTCCATCCATCAATTCAAAAAGAAGGTTTAGAACTTAAATCTAATTTCCTCAAACCAAATACTAGTGTCACAAAGTTAAAATGTAAATTATTCTCTTTGCCTCCGATTACACCCCTAGTACTTGCAATTATAAGATCCATGTTCCTCATTGATTATCCAATTTCCTTAACCTCGACAAACATCTTCCTTTTAACCAAATTCGTCAAAGTCATAAAACAAAGTTCCTTATATTTATTCCAATGGAGAGCTTTAGATTGCTTATAAGGCCTAACGAAATCCTCAAGATTGTCAACACCAAGAAATATGAAGCCAAAAGATCAAGTTCGAGTCCTCTCATCATCTCAAATATCATTCTTGAAGATACCTCAAATTCTTCCAGTTCTCAAACAAACTCCAAGAATACATACCTCGAGCAATAAGGAAATTTAAATCTTAATTCTCAAATCATAAGAAACATTGATTACTTACTTATATTATAGTTATGCCCCAAAAATCATATTCCTTAGGAGATTAAGTTATCATCAAGAATATCAACCACCTTAGATCCATAAAACATCATCGATATAAAACCCTCAATCTTCAAGAAAGCAAAATATCAAAACCAAGATCTAAAATCATCATTTAGAAGCAGATGCTACAAAACCAACTTATGAAATTCACCACTTAATTCTCAGCAAATTGTTCTACACAAGATCACCAAAATGCATAAACAAACTTTACCTAGACTAGATTCTAATATTAAGAACCTTAATTTCCATGCAATGAAGATAACTACTTTTAAACACCTGACGAGGTTAAAAGAATCCTCCTATGGATGTGGAACTTTTCAGGTAACACCCCTAACGAACTTGAGTAATCTCGACTAGTGTAACATATTCACGTAAAACAAAAGAGTGTGTGGTCCTTGAGCCAATAAAATATGTCCGTCACTACCAAGCATAGATAATATATCTGTCACAACATCAGAGTGATCCTCCTAATTGATCATAGCATATACCTTACCTTTGGTAAGTTGTCATCCCTTCTGACCTCTGCCTTTGGCTGTGGACGAAGACCGTTGTCTAGTATTGGTAGAATCTCTTGAAGTCTGGCCTGTTTATGTATCATATACTTTGTACCCATTAATCAGTTGAAATTGTACACCCAGTCATAAAGCTCTAGCATGACCATATTCTCGATAAGGTTAATCATTTTTAAGTGTTCCGACTGCTTGTAATGAAAGCATGGTCCATCCCATTGGCACTACCCATCATGAAACCTGCCACATAAGCTACCTAGGACTGTAGATCTCTAAAAACAAAAAAACTGCTATCGTTGTTCACTGTCCATTCTCCTGAACCCTGAGTGGTGTCTCAACTTTAACATCTTAATCTTAATAAAGATTGGAGAACAAAGCTCAATGTGAAATGTAGTCTTAAACTATGTTCAAGGGTGATATCTCCTAGTCCTTTCATACGTCCACCACTTCCTCGAGTTTCCTTCTAGCATAAAGCTAACTAATGTGACCTTGTCGTTATCCGGATATTGCATAGGATCTATGGAGCCATCACAACCAACTGCTCCATGTCTACAAGCCTACCTAACAAAATACCTAATAAACCCACTCCTCTCGAGTGATCAAGCCAGGCGCTCAACAAGATGCTCCTCATAAGTGGATGCATCCGTACTTTCGGCTGAAGCCTGCTGAGACCTACGTCTACCTCTGTGCGCCATAAGGAAAAATGGAACTATTTCCATGAACAAAAGAAATGAAATCAATGTCAAGAAATAGGTTAGGAAAGTATGCAAAACACAAGATGAGTTGCACAGCAATGCGCAACCCCGAGGAATTTAGAACCTAAAGCTCTGATACCAAGCTGACAGGACCCGCCTCGGGAACCCTCCCCAGGACCTCCCGGGTGCTCCCGCCTAGGGAAGTCCCACTGGACAAACCCTAGAAAATATCCAATGGAACCTCACCTTAAAACGTAGATAATCAAACACCAGCATTAACGTTAATACCTCAATATATATATATATATATATATATATAAATAAGTCCACAACCGGCCTACTGTACTATAAGCCATAACTACACACATGAGTACCATGGTCTCTCCTGAGTCCCATAATTAAAATTAGAGTATTCTAAGAGTATCAACAAAGTCTATGAGTACAAATAAGTAATAAATAAGTTCAGAAGATAACAATAGGTGAAGAAAAGATAAATACGGCTGCTGCAGTGGAAGGAAACAAGCGATAAGCTATGCACGAGGTAGACTGCTACTAGCTGCCTAGGCCTAACGGAACAAATTTAAAACAATAAAACGTGAGATAAAGAAATCTCATTGAATGGCATAGTATAATAGAAAAATAATGATTTATTTCTGAAAAAAATCTTTCTCTCAAGACCTCTCATTCCACTCGTTGAAAAGTTCCCCTTTTAAAAATCGTTTCACAAAACCCAAACTTGTACCCCAATTAATATCATAAAAACTGATGCTCAAAAGTATGAATGAACGATCATTGTAATATTATGAAATGTCTCAAATCGAGATATAAACATTTGAGCATACACTATAATAAATACAGTTCCACCAAATAAATATGAAAATGCAGGAATCACCCCAATATTTGTAACTTAACAATATATACAAACATATACAATGTACCATACGATGTACCAATCTGTAAACTGTGGGATACACCCACCTCACGACCCTCAATATATGAACGGTGTCGTGGAAATAATAAATAACTGTCGGGACATACCCAACCTCACGGTCCGTGGCAATAATAAACCGTTGGATGATACCAACCTCACGGCACCGTGGTAATAATAATAAACCATCGGATAAATCCAACCTCACAGTCCGTGGTAATAATAGATAACCATTGGATGCAACGAACCTCACGGCACCGTGGTAAACCCAGCGTGCGGTAATATAATATAATATAATACTAATCCAAGGTATTGGCATTACATGGTACATCAATTTAAAAATAACCAATACAGTATACATGAAACAATCTTGTAAGACTATATATATATATATATACTTTTCCAAATGATACTGTATCATAAATCGTTATTTATCATTTAAACTTCCACCGTTTAATTAAATACTTCAAAATCTCAAAACATCATTTCATACGAAAACCAGAAATACCACAGTGAAATATATTCACCATAAACCAATTTTAAGCACATAAAATTATAAAATATTTGATCGTGCTTAAAATTATATGATTTTCCAATCTAGTTTCTCAAACCAAATAGTTTCCAAAATGATTTAAAATCTCAATTTAATTACCAAGATATTTAAATACCACAAGTCCATTTATGGACCCATTAAAATTGAAAATCACTTAAAGTATTATCAAAAGTCATATAAAATGATAACACATATATATGTGAAAGCAAATGTTTATATATGCATAAAACAACAATTCAATCAAATGATATATATGTAAAATATTTAAACCACATATATATATATTATAATATATACCCTAATCATTTAACAATGATATAACCACTCACAGTACTGTAGATGCTCATGTCTGCTCCTCTACAGGATTTCCTCCAGGCTCAACTCGAGTGCCTGTAATATAATAAAATATTCCTCAGGCTTCAAACAACTAAACCAGAGACACTTGTATAATCCAAATGTCTCAAAATAATTTACAGTACTACAAAATTGCATAAATTGGACACCGGGCAGTCCAATTATACCGTGTGTCCTTAGGATCCGTTACCCAAAATTGGAGATTTTCACCTAAAGCCTAATATTTCAAAATTGAACCCCCAATTAGGTCCTAATATTATCCAATTTCACTAATCTAACTTCAATTCTAACCAATTTAACAAAAATTGTCCAAACACAGTCCCAATTTCTCCAAAAATTAACCAAATAACCCCAAAAAGAGGAAAATTATCAAACGACCTCTAAAATTCACAAATTATAAGTCAACGGAAAGCCCAAGAGACAAGAAGTTCACCAGTGGTCTTACCTTGGTCCGGTGACTCCTTCGGTGACCGGAAAATTGACGTAAAGGTGCGGCCGAACTTGAACTTGAGAGATCTCTCAAATGGTGGGTATTTTGGGCAATCTAACCACGGAAATGGACTCAAAGGGGTCGAAAATGATGGGATAGAGGTATGGGTCGAGCTAGGTTGGCCGGAAAATACAAGAAAAGAGGAAAGAGGTATGGGTCGAGCTGGGCGCGTCCGGCTACCGGTGGCCGTGAAATTTTGTGGCCGAGCTTGCCTCCATCCCCCACTCCTCTCTGGCCCACGCATGTAGCAAGGTGGTGGCCGAAGATGGGTCAAACGGCATAAACCCGGTTGGAGGTAAAAATGGTCGGTTCGGGCCCGTGGGTCAGGGGTGTTTTTCTCGGGTTTTGGAGAGGAAATGGGTATTTTTGGGATTTTCTTCCTATTTGGCACACTTACCGAGGCTTATATAGAGCCTAAATCACCAATAGATAAAAATTGGGGACTGATTTGGACACTGATATAAAATTTTTGTTTAAAATTTCTCAGAATCATAACTTTTTATCCGTAACTTGGAATTTGGCGTGCCGCCAGTCTGTGAACTCGTATCGACGAGATCTATACAATGGTACCTCAGTCAAACCAAAAATATTGGCTATTGAAAAAGTCAACTTGAACCCATATAATATTCACTTGGTCAAACTTGGTCAAACTTAGTCAATTTGGTCAAACTTGTTTAATCATGTATATTTTTTGGTACGGGGTGTTACATGAGGTGATATAACAAATCATTCGATATTAATCATTAAACATATAATAATATTTATATAGGATTTGACATGCATTATTTTATAGCCTTATGATATTGTGCATAGTTATAGATTATTGAATTTATTTTGTACATAATGTGACAAAACTGTTACATATAATGCTTTTCTAGTTGCATTGCCACAAATTAGGGTCATAACCCTAAGTTTTTTTCCTTTATATAGAACTTGTTATAAAAAAAAAAAAAATTACAATTCATCTAAATAAGTTATTTATTAATGAAAATTTGATAACATTTATATTTGTTGTACAATTATGTAATAAATGGAAAATAGTTATATATGTTTTTGTGAAATTCATATCGGCATTCTTTTTTCCTACTTGATTGTTGACATTTAGTTTTTCCACTAATTTAGTCAATATCAAAATAGAACTTCTAAAAATAAGAATAATGTTGTCATAATAGAAATATGGAAAACTAGTTTTTCACAGGCTAAATGACATATTAATTTTAAACCTTTTTTTAACGATTTTTCACCTTATTGAAAATTAGATCCATCATTGTTCTAAGTTTTTCGCCTAATAAAAGTTATGTAAACATTTTAAAACTGAACTTTTCAAATAAAATAAAATAATTTGCCACTTTCTCACTGAGTGTCTTAAACCAATCGGTTCCGATAAGATAAAAATACTGAACCAATCAGACCCGGATCAGAATCTACGAAAAAGTTGGATAAGGGAAGGATGTTGACCGACAGAAATCACTCGTCATCATTGAGGCGGTGTCATATGTTGCCACAAACGGCTTTAACAATTGAACCCGATTCATCTTTTGCACTTGTCTGTCATCCATTCATGTGGATGTAAAATAATTGACATGTAATGGAGGACATGTTATTTGGATTATTGTTCATATTACCTTTTTTCTATCCTTCAAAAAAAATATATATATATATATATATATTGCGTTTGTCGTTTGTATTTTCTTTGGAATTATTTTGATTAAGAGACTCCAATGTAGAATTATTGTATAAAAGAAGATTGATTTTGCCAATAGTTTATACTGTATATATTAACAAAATAACATTTTTTTTTTTTTTGGTTGCATTTCTTTTGGGTCTATTTAATATACATTATATATCAATATCATATAATATAAAATATACTACCTAGTTAACTAGATCAAAATATTCAATAAAAAAAAAGTCCACTAGATGAAAATGCTTTGAGGAAATCATTTGTCTCACGAAAGTAGATAGTTTTAGTAATTGAGCATCTTTATTTGTACTCAGAACTATACAAATTCGAATCATATAAAATGTGGGGAAATTTTAAATAATTTGTTTAAAAAAAAAAGTTCTCTCACAATCTCCACGATGGGAAATTAAATCTTTATTGTTTCAAAATTTTATCCTAACAAAGGTAATGCAAACACCTTTCATTTTTTCATTTTTTCTTTTTTTAATTACTCACAATAATTTTTTTTAATTTCAATATTGTAAATTTATAATTTTTTAAATATAAATATAAACAATAAACCAATTAACATGTATTATTTGACAAAGAAATGTAGACGCTTGATAACGAAACATCACTTGACAAAGGAATGCAGACGCTTGAAAACTGAACATCTAAAAAAAATATGGCATTCTCACTCATCTCAGGGGGGGGCCATAAGTACTATTAATTTTGCCACGTGCAAAACAAGTTCCAGGCTTTTTCCCTTTTTTTTTTTTTAAATAGAAATCCTAAGCACTAACAAATTATATATTCAAAACTTATTTATAGGTATGATTATTTAATCATTAAAATATTAACAAATTATTTGCTTATATGTAAATGAAAAAAATTCTCCCATCGAAACACAATCAATGATTTCAAAACCTCTTTTACAAGCTCTTATATGTTTTTAAAAATTAAGATTTAAAGATTAAAAATGTATATAAATTTTGATAGAGTTTTTTTTTTAAATTTTAAATTTTACTTAATTTATATAAACTTTAAATATGTCTTTATATTTAACTTTTAAAAATTAATTATAAATTCTGGTAAAATATCAATTATTATGTTTTGAGATTAACTGTGTGTAAATAAATCAGTAATAAAACTGCTATACACATACCAATATTTCTCCTATCACCTTAATAAAATGATCATTAACAAAATAAGAATTCTTGAGGCACAAAGTAAATTATCAAATATATGACAAAATGATATAGCATTCTTTTATCAGTTTGTCTCAGGTAACATTTTCTTTTTTTAAAATAAAATCTCAAGTAACACTTTGCTGATTTATATATATATATATATACAGAAATTCTATGGTGAGGACTGTCCGCATGAGGACCGCAGTATTAGTGACGGTTTTTTAGAGTATTAACGACGGTTTCTTAGAAAATTGTCACCAATATTATGAAAAACCGTCACCAATACTGTGGCCCGCATGAGAACTGTCCGCATCATAAATGGACTGTATATATATATATATATATATATATTTATCAATCAATAAAATGGTAAGACCCATCTATGTTATATTTTTGTAAATACTTTAGTAAATGATTTGGTCACAAGGAACAAAATAAAGATCATAAATCAGACAAAGATATATTACTCAAAAGGATATTTTTCAATTCTCTTTTTGGTGAAAAATATTTTACTATTGCCGTTTGGACCATTCACCCCAGGGAGCAAAAAGGTAGTGCATCAGATAATAACAATATGACATACAATATATGAGACATGGGACCATCAAGCATTGACGAAGTTCATATGATGCCAAACTGATATTTATATTCGACTGAGACTCTTTACAATACACCTGGACTAACTAGGTGCTGGTACAAATAGTCGCATGATTTTAAATTTGATTAATATATATATCATATGATATTTTTCATTCAATAATGGCACCTAACTCCTAAATTTCTAACTTGGGTCCTATTGGACCTATACACGGCACGGAGAGAGACAAAACATGTAACATCCCGCCTCGAAATATGCCGAAAATTTCTCAAATTAATTAAAGTTGATCGGGGTTTGACCGTCGTTGACCAAGAAGAGTCAAACTTTGACTTTTTGACTCGGCAAGAATTCTAGGTTGACTGAGGCACCATCGCGAAATACGCATCGACCCGAGTTTGTAAACTAGTAGCATGATGAAAACAGAGTTACGGTTTGAAAGTTATAGACAAAACAAGTTGATGTCCAAATTCTCCGAGGATACCGGAGTTGACTTTTTATTGTTGTAGAAATGAGCTTTGACTCATGTACAGTTGTGAAGTACTCATTAATATGAGTCCATAGACTAGTGGCATGCCTGATTTGGATATTTTGGTGAAAAGTTATGGATCTGCAAAATTTTCTTGTACATTATTATTTTATTTTACATTATTTTATTAATTTCTTTTCCTTTTCTTTTTTCTTTTTCTTTTTCCTTTATTTTTTCTTTCTTTTTCTTTTCTTAAGGCACGTGAAGAAAAAGGGGGAAAATGGAATACTATTCATCATCGCCTCCCTCTCCCTCTCTCTCCTTCTCCCTCTCGGGCCTTCCTATTTCTGTTTTCTCCAGCCATTGAAATGAGGCACGCACCGGCCAGCGTGACAGCCCATGGCTGGGCAACTTCGGTGGCCAAGTTTCTGGCCAAATGGCCAGTGGAAGCGTCGGGATCGGTGCCCCAAAGCCACCGGCTGGTGGTTCTCCAGTTGGCCATTTTTTGGCGGTTCTTGGCCGTGAGACCAGTCCTTCCCCCTAGATTTCAACCCCCTCAATCCAAAAATAACCTCCATTTGCCCAAATTCTGAGCCGTTTGTGAGATAGAAGAGGAGGAAGTTCGGCCAAAACCTTCCGTCCACCTTCCAGCCACCTTTGGTCGAGTTGAGTCCAACGAAAATTGGAGCACGTGTGAGTCGTAGAATTGATCCTATGGAGGATCTTGGTATAATTGCGTGCTCGAGGTGAGTGACTCACCTTTAAAACTATTTTGGGGTGATTAATTATATTTATTTTGTGTTAATCTAATATTTAGAAAATATGCTCATGTGGTGGAATTTATTTATAATTGTGGTAAATTGTATTATCAATTTCGGTGAAGTCTTATATATATATATATATATATATACTTATTGATGCTAAATGAAAGTTTGGTTTATTAAGACATTCTTGATTATTATTATTGTGATTTAATTGAATTTATTATGCATGAGCAAGGTGTTTTAATTTAATTAATTGTATTTGGATTTTAATATTATTTTTGGGCATGATTCGATTTTAAATATTTCAAGAAAAATATTGGTTTAAGTTTGGTGCTTTCAAATTATATAATTATGCCCTTGAAATATTATTTGATTGATTTTATGATTTGGGAAAAGTTATTTGTATATTATTATTGATGGATTTATGCTGGAGATATTAAAAAAAAAATGGTATTATGAATTTGTAAAATGATATGATTCCCATGATGATTTTTGGAAAAATTGTTATTTTTAAAATAATATGGTTATTTGTTTTAGATGCATTCATACAATACTGGTGTTCTGTACTGTGTATGTGGATGAGCGCGTAAGTTATAATTTCTCCCCTGAGTTGCCATCGGATCGAGGACAGGCAAGTTTGATATTGGTCATAAGCCGCCCCCCCCCCCCCCCCCCCCCCCAATCCATGGCCGGGATGACGGTTTAAGCAGCGACGCTGTCGGGACGCCGAAGCGACCGTATGCAAGTTTCTTTTTTTAACCGCCCGTCATATGGTGCTCGGGATGCTGGGTATCATAGGGTATCACTGGTATATAGTGTGGTGCGTCAAATTATTTTCTCGATATGAATTTCAAACCAAAACGCTTTAAAATCGTATTTATAATTAAAAGTATTTAATTTTCTTTTATTGTTTATTTCAAAACTAATATTCTCTAAAATATATTTATTCATGTTTTTATCAATTATTTCAAATTGGTGTTTTAGAATTTTATTTTACCATGTTGATATTATTGATTTAAATTTTGAGATTTTAACATGAATTTTATTGTATTCTTTTATTTATTTTAAATTGAGGTTTAAAATTTATTAAAATGTTTTTTTGATTATTTCATTGATTTAAATAATAAATTTTATAATTTATATATTGAGTTTATTTTTGTTTTATGCCAAATTTCTTTAAGACAAGTTTATTTATGATTTATTTATTTTATCTAGTGATGTCTTATTCTAAATTTAATTATTAGATTTTAAAATGTTTCAATGTATATATTGAGTTCTAAATTAATATTTGTATTTATGTGCATTCTAAATTATTGCATTCCGTTTAATTTAATATTTTCTTGATTATTTTTAATGTAAATTTATTACGATTTTGCTTATTTTATTTATGACACTTTGTGTACAATTTAATAATTGTTATTAAAATTATTCTTGTTTCTTATTATACATTCTAGATCTTTAATTTAATGTATTTTATTTATAATTTATTTAATTAATTATTCCTTGATTTTTGGGATACAATTATTAGGTTTTGTGAAACCGTTTTAAAAGGAAAACTTTTCCAACTGAGTGACATGTGAGAGTTTTGAGAGAAAGCAATATTTCAGCTACTTATTATTTATTTGATTATTTATTATTAATTAATCAAGTTTATTTTATCGTTACATTATTATTATTATTATTATGATTGTGTCATAGTTAGAGTCACTCACTGAGATGATTAGTATCTCATGTATTTAAATTCCGTTCCCCTAGACCCAGGTTAGTAGATGTTGATCATCCAGAGGCGAGTTCGATGTCTTGTTCGTTGCTGAAAGTTCAAGGAGCCTTACTTACTTTTCTTCACTATCTTGTATTGTTTCTTTTATCCTTTGTTGTATTAAATTTCATATTTAATTGTATCTCGATAAAGCTCTGTATATTGTCTTAGACATTTATTAATTATGCACTGATTTCCTGTTATTTATTTGAAGTGCTACAAATTTGTAGAATTAAATTGTAGTAAGGTGGGAGGAATAAGGTGATGTATATAGAAGTGTGTTTTCAGTACAAGAAGTTGTGGTAAGTCCAACCTTTAGGGGAGGTTCTGCCGAATTTTCCATTGGAGAGTCCGGTAGGATTTTTCTGGGATCATGGCTTGTCTAGGTTCCAACGAAGAATTTTGGACAGGTCCTGACAAAACAAATAATGACATAGAAAACGTGATGCATGTGTCTTGATTTTTTCGAGCTTGTTTGGAGGGAAAAAAAAAAAAAGGTCATTCTTGGTTTTTAGTTTTCATTTTGTTTGTTTAGGATTTATATTATTTTTTTAATTATAGTTAACAAGATATAAATAAAATTAAAAATACTTTGAAATGATTTTTTTAATCTTGTGTATATTCATGCTAATTTCCTTCTTCTATATGCAATTAAGTAAAAGTGTCAAATTATCATTTGAATAAGATATTATATATCAATTCGACATAGTTAGAGTGCGAGTTTTAAAGAGTGAACTTTTAATGGAAAACAACCAAACAATCAATTAGCATCTCTCAATATAAAAGAATAAGGCAATACTACAAAGACGAGCCAAATGTTTACGACCTAACCATTAAATTCAAGAAATTGCGATGGATAAAGTGATAAGGTTATATCTAAGTTTGGGTTGTAGGAGAGAACCATGAAATATGTCTGCGAAGAAAAAAAATATATACATATATAGATATATATTTTGAGTACGTTATAGGTTAACGGCAATTGAATACCTCTCTTTTTTCTTTTTTATTGATATTTGATAAATTCAAAGCTGATTGACTCAAAAAAGGGCCAAAAAAAAAAAAAAAAAAAAGAAAGGAAGATAGAAAGAAAGAAAGAACTGATTCTTAAAAATGGGAAAAAAAGAAAATTAGTACAGGTATTTTTTTTTTTGTTGGTATTCTTCAGCCGTATAGGTATCTAAAGCGGTCAAGTTCATGGAAAACAGTAGCGTACGTCCCAAAGAGTGGCGAGTTGGGTCCCAGGAGCACAATAAAGTTTTTCCTAGTTGGAAGCATTTCATTTTTTTATTTTTTATTTTTATTTTTGGTAAATTCTTTATCTAGACAGCTGTACCGGTAACTCATCATATTACATAGAGCGGTAAAGTCTGTGGAAAAAGAGTCCTTCGAGATGGCTTGTGACAAACAAACACATGCATGCAAAATAAAAATATTTACATAAAATAAATATTTGATAAGAAAATTTGAGGTTGTTAGCTTGGTTATTTCTTGAACTATGTCAAAATAGCATTTTGGTTCATGAATTTATTTTTTTGGCATTTTAGTTTTTTTAAATTTCAATTTCTAATATATTTCGATGCAACATGTGAAAATTTTGTATTTTTTTGATATTGTAATTTCACTATTTTATTGTTATATTAATATACTACATACCTTAATACTCTACATGTAACACCCATCCCAAAGTACATTGAAATTTTTATACGTTGACCAAGATTGATCAGATTTGATCATCGTTGATCGAGAAGGATCAAGCTTTGACTTTTTGATTCGGCAAGAATTCTAGATTGACCGAGGCACCGTTGCGAAGTACGTATCGGCTCGAGTTCGTAAACTAGTAGCACGATGAAAACGGAACTATGGTTTGAAAGTTATGGGCAAAATAAGTTGAGATCCGAACTGTTCAAGGGATATCGAAGTTGACTTTTTGTTCGTGCAAAGTTGAGCTTTAACTCGTGCATGATTGTGAAGTACTCGTTGATACAAGTTCATAGACTAGTGGCACGATTAATTTGGAAATCGGATTAAAAAGCTATGAACTCGCAAAATTTTTCGAATACCGTATTATTTTAATATTATTTTTGAATATGTAAACAGTGTATGCCACGTGTCAAAATCTGGCCAACCAGTGAGTGCACAGTGACACCCACGGGAGGCATTTTGATTGGGTAAATGGTTGTGTGGGGATGTGAGGAGTGAGGTGGAGGAGAGAGAAAGAGGAGAGAGAAAGAGATGAGAGATAGTCACCATTGGCCACCCCACCACATCCATCTCCTCATTTCCGACCAGCACACTAAATTCCACCGCCGATAGACCTCTAATGCGCCCGGATCGAAGCATTTTCAGGCAGTGGCAATGAAACATTCTTGCGTAGATTTCTTCCTATTCCGACATCCGTTTGCCTCACCGTCGGTCCCATCCGTTCACTTGTCCTTCAATCTATCTTTCCTCCAAAAGGCACGGCCAATAGCCACCAGACGCGCCGCCGGAAATGACGGTTTCCGGTGACCACGGTGGCTCGTCGGAAAACTTGATTCCGATGAGTTCCTGGTCACATCGCCCATGTTTTCCCATTAATTCAAACCCCCTGATCCCAAATCCGAGGTCAGTTTCCTCCAATTTATGGTGGTTTGTGAGATTTGGGGACCTAAAGACTGAAACTTTCCCGGCGAGATTTCGGCCACTTCGGGTTCGATCTCCGGAAGGTAAGGGTCAATCCTTAATCCTTGTGTTGTAAGCTTCGTTTCCATATATTATTTGTGAATTTTGGTTAACATTTGTGTTAAATCCTCCGGGTAACCGTGTATAATTTATCCGATTAAAATATTAATTTAATCGGTTTGTGTATTGTCAATGTTCTAGGAACACGTGTGAATTGTAGAATCGATCCTATGGAGGATCTTGGTTGAATTGCGTGCTCGAAGTGAATGACCCACCTTCAATATTATTTTTGGGTGTTAAATTATATTTATTTTATGATAATTAAATGTTTAGATTTAATATTTTTATGTGTTAAATATTTAATAAAATTATATTTGGAATTTTGATGGCACAATTTGAATAAATTGAAATGTATATGTGGCATTAAAGCATATTTTGATTTTGATAAATTATGGACATTTTATTTTTATGAAATTCAATTTTAAAGAAATTGTGATTTTAATTTTATTTAAATTGTTGTTGAATTTAATTGTGGATTTTATGAGGTTTAAATGACATATTTGATTCAAATTGGTTTTTGAAGATTTGAGAAAGAAATATTGATTTAAATTATTATGTTTTATGTAATTAATATTAAGAGAATTTCCATCTAAATTATATTGCCAATTTATGTTACTTTAATAAATGTTTGGGTGCCAAAAATATATTTGGGAATTAAAAGAAATTGTGGTTTAATTACATTTTGAATTTTGAGGAATTGAAGGAATATTTATTTTAAATTATTGTTAATTTCATTGATGGATTTGAAATTTATGAAATTTATATCGATGGATTTATGATGAGGATTTAAGAGAATGTGGATTTTAAAAAATAGTATAATTCCCACGGTGAATTTTGGAAAATTTTGGTATTTTAATAAATTTAGTAATTGATTTTAGACGCACTCATACAGTACTGGTGTTCTGTACTGTATATGTAGATTAGCACGCAGGTTATAATGTCTCCAGTGAATTGCCATCGGACTGAGGACAGGTAGGTTTGATATTGGCCATAGCCGCCCCCTTTCATAGCCGGGATAACGGTTTAAGCAGGGGCGCTGTCGGGACGCCGAAGCAACCGTATGCAAGTTTCTCTCTTTAACTTTCCGTCGGACGGTGCTTGGGACGTTGGGTATCGTAGAGCATCACTGGTATATAGTGTGGTGCGTCAAGTATATTTTTTTCAGATATAAATTTCAAATCCTAAAGTTTTAAAGTGTCTATTTCCAATTAGTATTTTTCTAAAATGTGTTTATTCATATTTTACGTCAATTATTTTAAATCAATGTTTCTAAAATGCATCTTGCCATATTTTTATTATATAGATTGATTAAATATTTCAAAATAAATTTTATAATATTTTTACCACTTATTTTACATGGTTGTTTGTAATTATTTAAATTATGTTTTTGACACTGTTTATATTGAATTAAATACTTTCCAACAGAGTGAATGATTAGGGTTTTGAGGGAAAATATTATTTTCAATTAATAATTATTTACTTATTTATTCTTAATTAATCAAGTATACTATGATTATTAATACTATTATAATTATAGTAGATTGAGTCACTCACTGAGATGATTAGCATCTCATATTTTTAAATCCGTTTCCCTATGTACAAAGATTGGTATATGTTTGGAGCGAGCTTGACCTTTGTTGCTGTCGTGTTTCGAGAAGTTCTCTTTCTTTTCATTTATTTCTATTTGTAATATTCCTTTCTACCCTTTGTTATATAACTTTCATACTTAATTGTACCCTATGATGTTCTGTATATTATATTGAATATGTTTTATTAAATACTTTATTAGTTCCCTATTTAATTTATGGAAGTGTTGATTATTGTGGAATTAAATTGTAATAAGGTAGGAGGAATAAGGTGATGTATATAAAAGTGTGTTTTCAGTGCAGGAAGTTTGTGGTAAGTTCAACCCTTAAAGAAGGTTCTGCCGAATTTTCCATTGGATAGTCCGGTAGGGTTTTCCTGAGATAAAGACTTGTCTAGGATTCCAGTAAAGAATTTTGAACGGTCCTGACACTACAAATGAGATTAAAAACACTTCAATAATCAAAATGCATTAAAAATGATATATAAAAAGTAAAATGTCAAATAAAAAAAATTTAAAAACCAAAATACAGTTATCAACATAGTTCACGACTAATAAAGCAAACAACACAAAATTTAATTGAGATTGGGCCCTTTTTTAATTCTTATTAACTTTTTATTTTTTTATTTCTTTTGGTAATAATTCCAATTAAACTTGATCCCCCATAAACATGCATCTGTCTAAATCTTATAAATTAATATTTTAGAACAACTAGTATAGATTAAGATTGCAAATATATATAAAATAGGTGAGGTCGTTTTCTGCTACCTCGAAGACCCATATCGGTAAGGGTGGGGCCATGACCCTATGTTCTTTAATTTTTATTTATTTTCTCTTGCATTTTTTTCTTATATAAAACAAAACTTTACAGTTTACCTTTACGGCTATATTAGCTTTCCACTCTCACCACCACTTCCTACATCAAAAACTCGACTTGCAGTGTCGAGGGACTCTGCCAGTTTTCTATACGACATAGGTCAGTCGTCCTATCATTTTTATGCCATGAATTTCTATCCCTTTTTCCTTTTAATTTTTTAATTTTAAAATTTTTTAATAGTGTCCAATTTCATGAAGTATTTGTGTGCATGGCTTCGATCCACATATCTTTACTTATTTTTATTTTTTGTTTGTTTTTAATTATATTTTTATCACATACATGCTTTGATTTTGTTCCATTTCTTCGTTATTCGTTTTAGGGTTGATTTCAATTAGACCTCCCGATAGATCACACCCCATTGGAACATCTTCAATAGTTTTTTTTTATTGAAGTCTATATGGTATTAATTTTGGAATTCATGGTTATGTGGCATTCTTTCTATTTAATAGATAATGTTTTGGATAATTTTTCTCCAATGGGTTCTGTTTAAAATGTCACGGAATATTGATGTATAATTTTCATTTTAAAATTATATCTAATTAAAAAAATCAAAAGCCTTTATTTTTGTTTTAATGAAAGTCAATAAAAATAAATAAAATACTGACTCAGCATGTCTAATAGAGCTTTCAAAAGTAGATAGTGTCCTTAACAGTTTCTATTTCTTTTATTGCCACATTAGCTTGACAGAACTAATGCACAAAACTATTGGAGATTATTTTTTTAAAACTCTATCTATTTATTTGATATGGTAAAGGATTTTTAATTAAACATCTTCAATGGCTATGTACATTGATTCTGTTCATTTAAAAATCCTTTATCACATCAGATAAATAGATAAGATTTTAAAAATATCATTTCCAATGATTTTGTGCATTAGTTCTGTCAAATTGATATGGTAACAAAAGAAATAGAAACTGTGAAGGACACTGTCATCTTTTGAAAGCTCTGTTAGATAGACTTAGTCAGTATTTTATTTATTTTTACTAACTTTTGTTTAAAAGAAAAATAAATGCTGCTCGGTCTTTTGATTTTTTTTAATTAGATATAATATCAAAATAAAAAATTATACATCAGCATTCCATAACATTTTAAACATAATCTATTGGAGAGAAATTGTCCAAAATATTATTTATTAAATAAAGAAAATGCCATATAAGTTTGAACACTTTCCAAAATCAATATCATATAGACTACAATAAAAAGAACTATGGAGATATTCTTAGTTATGGCTTCTCCCTCATATTTAAATGAGTAATTTTGCCTTTTTAAAATGGACAATTTTATTCAAGTGTCTTTGCTATATTTAATATACCAAAAATTAATTAAAAAATACAAAAGAAAAGATAGAAGATTAAGCAAAAAGCCTGTAGGCGTGTGAAGACAAAGACCGCACTGGTCAGGTCATGACTGTAATTTGTGGGCACAGATTCTCATCTTTATTTATTTTTCTTAATTTGCACATAAATAAATTCATAAGAAAAAAAAAATTGGAACAAACTCATGCTTTTAATTCAATTCCTTTAATTGTATGAAATAACTGTCTTTTTTTTTTTATTTTTTTTGTTGGTTATAAATTGTATAAAAAATGTGGAGAAAGAAATGGGAGAAGATTTTTGGTAAAAAACATAAAGTAATATGATTTCTATCGATCACTGAGATGTTGATTTCAATGTTTAACTATAAATTTGATTCCATTCCACCCTTTTTTTTTATTCCACTCTCTTTTACTTTCTATTCCATTAATGAATCCTGCAACTAAACACCACCTTATATTCTTCCAATTTTCAGGAATCATGAACAATGGACCATCTTTATGAAAATAAATAAATAAATAATAACTGTGATTTTTTTTTTTTTTTTTTGTTGGTCCTTAAAATAAAGTTCGACCTTCATATATCTAGCATATGGTATCCCCTAATTAATTTGCGTTGCTTGTTTTGTCATTTATAGACTTGTTGAAGCTGGGGAAAGGGAAATATGGAAGAAGAGAAGGTTTTAAAGGACTTCCCTGATAAGCAGATAACAATCGACATTAATCCAGAGGAATTGGAAAGTGCAAGGGTGTCACCTGATAGGCTTCCCATCATGAAGAGTCCAGAGAAATTGGAACCGGAACATCACATTGACAAAGATCTGCGTGCAGCGCTGCAAGGTAGGTGTAGAGCGGTGCCCTCTGTTACATATCGCATGAAGAGGCCTGAGGAATCGGAAGCTGACGGGGAAGATACGAGTGATTGGATCATCTACAAGGTTCCCAATAAGCTCCGGAAGATACGGCCAGCAGCTTACACTCCCCAACTAGTGTTAATTGGGCCTTTTCACCATGGCAAATGAAACTTGAAGGCCACGGAACATTATAAAGCCAAGTACATGGAAAAATTCCTGAGACGGTCCATCTGTAATCATTATTAACGAGGAGGTTTTGATCCACGAGATCACGAACACGAAAGAAGATGGGAAACTTGTGGAAAAAGCCCAGCGTAGCTATGAAGAAGAGACCTTTGAGCCTGAGAATAAGAAAAAGTACAGGACGGACTCGAAAAAGTACTGGGAGGACCCGAAAAATATTTTACGAGATGCCTGCTTCATCCTTAAGCTCTTCCTTAGAAACCACGAAAATCCATTTTCACCTCCCGATGAAGAAGATAATAAAGAAGACGAGAAATATTCAGGGGAATACATATTAAGTCCATGGGTTAAGGCATCTATAGAACAGGACTTGATATTGCTGGAAAATCAGCTTCCCTTTTTTGTTCTCACTCAACTGTTCAATTCATCTTCAATCATCCGTCCATAAATATTAATAATATCCCTGATTATCCACCAGAGCTAAAGAATAATGAAGGCGATCAACTTGTCGATTTCTTAATACTAATTACCTGTGAATTCTTCAATGATTATTACAGTTTTCGAAAATCTTGCACCGAGGAGAATTCCAAAAATAAACCTTTCTCCAAGTACTCCGAGGAGGAAAAGAAACAATTGGTGAGCGAAATGAAACCTATCAAACGTTTCACTGATTTGGTTAGAAAGTTTATGTATGACAAAACAGATGAGTTTCCCAAGAGTTCTTATGATTTGACCCGCTGTCTCTATTCTGTCAAGCAACTGGATAATGCGGGGGTGGCGTTTGGGTGTCCTAAAGATGCTACATATTTAACTCGCATAAAGATTTGGCCTGATGTTAAGGATGATGATAAGTGCTGCTGGTGGAATTGCCGCGATCGCTGTTGGTGGAATGGCCGCGGTTGCTGTTGGTTAAATGGGTGCTGTGGGATTAATTGTTTGGAATTGAAAATCCCTCAATTGAAGGTAGATGAAAACACCGACTGCATTTTCAGAAATATCATGGCGTTGGAGCAGTTTGTTTATCCAGATAAGCCTCGTATCTGCAATTATATTTTTGTGCTGGATCAACTCATCGACACCGTTGAAGATGTGGTTTTTCTTATTGACAAGGGAATCATTGAGAACTGGCTTGGCAGTAACAGGGCAGTGGCTGCCTTGGCTAACATACTCTCGACCAAATTGTGACCCCGCGTTTCCTCTATACTGATATCTGCGACAAACTTAACAAGCATCACAACAAAAAATTGAATGTTGCCAGGTCAACTCTCAAGAGGGTTTACTTGAAGGATATTTGGACTGGCAGTTCCACTGTCGTAGGGCTTGTTTTCCTTGTGTTCTCCCTCTTCTCTACCTATTCTACCATCAAGAATCTCTTCTTTGTATGAAGGAAAATATGTCAATTAGCTACCTAGATAAAATATCAAGTGTGGTTCCTTACTAAGTCGACTGTTTTTATTTCTTTTTTATTTTATCCAGATGTACGTGTCTAGTTTTGTTCATCTTGTAATTATCGTATTTATCGGCTTGAACCAAAAATAAATATATAAATAAATAAAACAACTGAGCATGAGCATATTTTTGTTAATAGTTGTTTTGATTTTCAATTTTCATCACATAAAAGGCTTGGGGGCAAAAAGGTTGATTGAATATTTACTGGAAGAAAAAAGTGTAAATTTTTTAATTTATTTTTAATTCAAGTTAAAGAAAAGAGCCACACATATGAGGATCTGAAATCTGTATGTTAAAAATTAAAATATTACCATTTTTCTCTACAAACTTACAAATGTGTCTGATAATAAGTTTATATGATTTAAGAAAAAGAAATTTTCATCCCCAACATTTTATCACTCTACAGTCTAGAATACATAGGCAATCAAACGTTTGGTTGATTGTGTGTACAAGGAATTTTTTTTTTTTTTAAATTCTTGTTTTTTTATTGCAGCCTAATTTTTTTTTGACTAAATATTGGCATAATTGGTTTATGGATTTGTAAAATCCTAACAACAAAATCTCTTATTAAGGGTCCGTTTGATATAGTTGATGAAAATAGAGTTTTAATCTCTAGAGCTTTATATAATAAATTTTTTTAAAAAAGAGTTATTATTAAAAAGTTAATAAGTATTCGGTTATAAAAAAAAAAAAACATTATTAAATGTTCAATGAATTTCTATATAAATTAAAATAACTGCATTAAATGCTTATTAAGTTTTCATATAAATTAAGAAAAAAAGAAGTTTTTCTAAAAAAAAATAAAATTTGGGCTTTTTTAAAACAGCTTAAAAAAACTATTTTTTTTTATAAACATGCGCTTATTGAGTTTTGCCAAACACCTTTATTTTTAAACAAAAGAGCTTTTGGCCTTCAAATATAACTTTTGACCCAAAAAAAAAAAAAACTCTATCAAACAGGTATTAAAACTATTATCTCTCTAGTTATACCGCATTACCGCTACCGTCATTGAGTTTGGAGGGGATAAATATGTAAAATGCCAACCACCTCACAATCTTGTGTAAGTGTCTTGTTGGGCTTGGGACTTGGAAGTTCACCAAATATATAACGAGTGCACACTGCTGTTGTCATCAATGTGAGATGCTGCTTATTTTATTTCTAAGTCAGTATTAGAAACCAAACTATTTAACCCCCAAAAAAACAAAAAGAAGTCTGTAAAAGTCTGTTTTAGGAAGTTGGTTTTATAAATAAAATTTATATAATCATTTTAAAAGTAATACGCATACTTTTAGACATATATATTTGTATATATATATATAGTGTAGATAATGACTGTAGTAGTATTATGGATATATATATATATATAAAGGTTCTTATTTAGGATTTTTAGATTTTATTAACATCCAAGATTATAATATTGATCGTTAGATTTTATCAACGGCCAAAATCTAATTGAGTTTTAAAATATCAAGTGAGTTTTTTTTCCCCTTCTTTTCACTCTACCTTAACCCTTTCCATCTTTTCGTTTTCGTCTTCTTGCATCCACGTAAAAATATTAGGTGGCTTCCTTCGTTTATTTTCCTTTTCTGTTATTCTACAACCATACATAGAAACTCTGTTTTGATCAAACTCGAATACATGAAGCACATGAAAAAAAAAAAAATCATAATTCACTTGTAAAGTTTTTCACATTTTCAGAGATTGCTAATGCTTGGTAATCGATTTGTATTAAAATTAAAGAAAGATAAATTATATTCCAATTGAACACTCTTAACAAGCTATTAAAAAAAAAAGATCAAAATAAAATAAAATATATATCTCAAACATCAATGGAAAGATAGATAAATTTATGTTTGTGCAAAATAGGGAAGACAGAGAATTCGGTTTCAGATTTCTTCTACAACCCAAATTTATGAAGCTTTTGATTTTGTATACAATCCAAATCTATGGAGTTTTAACCGAAAGAGGAAGTCACCTGATATTTTCATGTGGGCTCGAGAAGAGAAAAGAGAAAAGATGGGAAGGGAAGAGGAAAAAGAAAAGATGGGAAGGAGGAAGCCACCTGATATTTCGGGCTTGAGAAGATGAGAAAGAAAAGATGGAAAAGGGGTTAAGGTGGAGTAAGAGGAAGGAAAAAAAAATCTCACATTATATTTTAAAGCCCAATCAGATTTTCACCATTAATAAGATCTAACAGTCCCTAGATGTTAGTAAAATGCAAAAATCTTGAATAAGAGTCTCTTTGTATATATATATATATATATATATATATATATGGCGTAGATAACCTATCTTTTGGGATAAATTGACCTAAATGGAACCCACATAACACTTCAATGGTTGTTTAATTGGTTGTTTCTATGGATTTACTTTCTATTATTAGGTTTTTAGTTTTAATTTTTTTCTTTTTTTTCTTTAAAGAAAAAAAAAATTAAGAATCAACATGTATGATCAAGTGGACTCAAAGGACAAATTAAAATTTTTTTCAAGAAAAAATTTATAAGCTGACTTGTACTTTCATATTAGCATGTCTTTTAAGGATAATCGAAAAGATATTTCTAAAAATATCCACCGTAAGCATTTTCTAAGGAATTTATAGGAAGGGATTTCTACTTGGCTTGTCAATGACACATTATTTAAATATTTTTTTATTATTTTAAATATAAAATCCAAATAGGAAAAAAAATATATATAGAAAATATAGGAATAATTACATTTAAATATCATCTAATTTCAAAATTTTACAATTTGAACTCTCTATTTTAAAATCACTCTATCGAATCCTCAATTTTTAAGATCCACCAGATGGTAATGAAATTGGAAAAATCCCATCATTTGGATAAATGAAGCTTCTTATATTTTTCATATAGATACGATCTTGTTTAAAGGCAATTAAAGTTGTCATGTTAAAGATCCTAATTTCAAGCAATATTGTTTTAGATTATATCACAAATATTGTCAATATTCCTCATGTGGGTGGAATATTTGTTTGGTAATCATGGGTGTAATTACCCTGTTTGCAAACTGATCAAGCAGATTTCTTCGGTGAATAATGCACGGTCCCCTGTATAAGGAAATGCAACGCTTCAAGAGAATCAAACATTTCATCGATTTGGTTAGACAGTTTCTGTGTCCAAACATAAGGTATCCCATTGATGCTGGCAAATCAGCTGTCTCTAGAGCAGGGGTGAACTTCGTGCCCTGTAAGGATCAACGCCTAGCCGACATAAAGATAGAACAGAGTACGAATAAGTGTATAATACCTCGAAAATATTTGAAACAGGAAGTCCCGGAATTCAAGGAAGAAGACAACACAGAATGCATTATGAGAAACGTCATGGCGTTGGAACACTGTGTTTCTCCATTTGAAACTGGAAGTCCCTGAATTCAACGCTTTTTTTTTTTTTTTTTTTTTTTCCTCACGCGAACCAAACAGAGTAGGATTTATGAAGAAGAACATTTTAATTTTTGGGGGGTTCCAATCAATAAAGAGTAACATTGACAAACTTAACAAAAATTTCTACTACCCTCCAAGTATGGATTAACTGTCATATAGTGCCGAAATGGTATTTATTAATTCTGGATCATTATTCATGTGCTTTTTAATGCATGGGTGGTGGAATAGTTGGCAATAGTATCAGTGATTGGTTTGGCTCTTAGACCTTGTCCTTTCGGAGTTAGATATAGATGAGGGAAGTTGTGGCACTTGAAAGGCTCTATCCATAACTTCCCTCATCTCATGATTTGTGGTAGCAAGGAATCGCCCAGCTTTTATCCAACAATATTATTGGTCAGTTGAATAACTCTTTTTGTCATCATTCTGTTTCGTTTGTATTTTTGGTCAAATTTCATGAAATTGTGTGCATATATGGCTTGCAATGTACTTTGATTTTTGATACCATACGTGACGTTCTCTGTGCTTGTAAGTGCATCTTTTTGAGTTTTTGATAATCTTTTATATGCTGGTGAGCTATCATTCATTATAACTTCAATTAAAAGAATGACATTGTCCTGCCTTATATAATTTTGGTTATAACGGATCATTTCTTTAGAGTCTATAAAACAAGAACACACAAGATATTTAGTAGTAGTACAAATGAAGAAAGTATGTACTTTGGAGGCTGAATTCTCCTCCAGTTACGATGCTCAACAACAACTCAAGACATTATAATTAAGCTTTATTTTATTTGTTATGCATTTCTATGTGCATGTCTCTGTATTTGTAGTTTAAATATGTAAATTCATGGTTGTACTGAATTGGCTCATATTTTTTAACGACTCATAGAGACTTACTTCTGTTCATAGTTTCAAAGTTGCTAAAATGCTTAATTCTTGTACTGTGGTGGTCACTATTCTATTCTTAGAGATAGTTCAGATTATTGAGAATAGAACATGGAAGTGATAGGAATAGATAGAGAGAAAAACGGCCGGGGTTGAAGTTAAATGAAAAGTATAGTGACCACCACAGTACAAGAAAAAAAAAATTTGAAAAGGGTCAAAAAAAAAAAAAAAAGGTATGCTAAGTATGAGTAAAATATATATATTTTTGCGAGCAATATATATTTATATATAAGGTGTATATATATATGTACTGATATGAGGCTGAAGGTGAAAGTGGAGAGATTCAATGGCGACCAATCTCTTTTTGTGTTTTTTGTTTGTGATGGGAGCTTACTTCTCAACCATTTGAAGCATATCAAAAGTAATATTATTTGAGTGCACTGTTATGAGTATTCTTATAAAGAGGAATAAAAGAGGTGGACATGGGGCTTCAATGGTGACCAATCTCTTTTTCTCTGTTGTGTGTGTCTTTCTTTCTCTCTTTCTAATGGAAAAAAAAAAAAAAAACAAAAGTAACTTCAATTGCATATTTATAATCTATTAAAAAAAATGCATATTTGTGGGCTTTAGTACTCATGTGAAAGTTATTTGACATTGGCTTTAGTGTTTATATGAAAATCATGTGCCATAAAATAATGTATCGTTAATTTTAGTCATTGAATTAAATAGATCAGAAATAAATAGCTATGATTAAATACAAAGCATAAATAAAGATCAAAAGAAACAAATCCATATCCAAATGTTAATTTCTATACTACATAGATAGCAGTTTTTTTTTTTAATAAAAAAAAAAAAAAAAAAAAGATAGAAATTTTTCATTTTTTTCTTCTTTTTTTTTTTAATTTTTCTTTTATATGGATTGCAGTAATTTCTACTTAAAGGAGTAGAGGGATGAGTTGAACTCATAACTAATAAATCTCAAAGGTGTGGAAATGAATTAAGCCAACCTCACTTATTGCAAGCAACTTGTCCAGTTAAATTTACATTTACGACAACTACGAGCTTTGCTCTCTGCCACTATAAAAGCATTCACTTTGCCACTGGACGGAGTTTTCTGCTTACTTTTCATTTGTTTATGTATTTTAGAAATAAATATATATGCTCCACTATTTGTTCCCAATAAGTAATCTGATCTATATTGGTATAAACGTAAAGTAAACTAAAGTGGCTTAGGAATTGGTGAAAAAGCTTGATTTAACCCAAAAAAAAAAAAAAAAGGGAAAAAACTAGGAAGGTAAGCCATTTTTGAAGCCATATGTGATCCATCAATACTTATTAGTTTTTTACTGAGGAGAAATGACTGAAAATATATTGCCTTTCAAATTAATAACTATTAAATAGTCCAGTGCTAGCTAAGTACATGTACATGTACCCAAATTGATTTACTCTGTTTTCTAATTGATCTGGATGTCATGAGGGAAAGAGAATGGCATCACCATCACACCATTCTGTTTTAAAGGAGGAGTTGCCTGATCAGCCGGTCATCGTCTACATGCCAAAGGACTTGGAACCTGACCTGAACAATACGTGTTGGATCTTCAGGGTTCCAGAGAAGCTCCGTAAGGTAAACGAAGCAGCTTACGCTCCGCATTTAGTTACCATTGGCCCTCTTCACCATGGCAATCCAAAGTTGAATGCAATGGAGCATCAGAAATTCAAGTATGAGCAACAATTCTGGAATCGGGACTCATGGAAACATATAGAGGAGGGAAAAAGGATCGAATTCATGGACAATCTACTACCACGCATCCAGAGTAGCGATGCAGTGACCTTTGATTTTGTTCCTGCTGTTGCGAATAATCGGCTTGACTTCATCCGCATGATATTACGAGATGCCTGCTTCATCTTTGAGCTCTTCTTGAGAAACTATGAAAACCGTTCAGGCGATTACATACTGAGAACACCATGGCTGAAGGCAGGTATAAAACTGGACTTGATAATGCTTGAAAATCAGCTCCCATATTTTGTTTTCAAGGAACTATTTGACTTCATCTACTCAGAGGACGAAAATGGGACAGAGAGTAAGAATAATCATTATCTATCAGGGCTAAATGGGGAAAGTAAACGCAGCGATTTCTTTAAGAATATTTCCTGCGAATTCTTCCTTGATTATTACAGCTTTGGAAAACTTCTCGCCGAGACAACATACATGCAAATGACAAAATCCACTCACAAAATCCGCTTTGCTGATCTCGTCAAGGATTTAAAAGATGGTGAAATTAAGATCCTATTCAAGAGAATCAAACATTTCACTGATTTGGTTGGAAAGTTTATGCTTCTGGGTGATCAGTTTCCAAAGAAGGATGATGCTATGTTCTGTCTCTGTACTGCAACACAACTGAGTAGGGCAGGGGTGAAGTTTGTGAGATGCAAAGAGAATAGAGTTATAGCTGACATTAAAAAAAAAAGAGAGCCTTATCCCATGTTTAAGGGTGTATATCGGAATTATTTGAAATTGGAAATCCCTGAACTGAAGGTACAAGGCAACACCGAATGCATTATGAGAAATGTCATGGCTTTGGAGCAGTTTGTTTATCCGGATGAGCTTTTTATCTGCAATTATGTTTTCCTGCTGGATCAACTCATCAGCACAGCTGAAGATGTGGAATTTATGATTGACAAGAAAATTGTTCACAACTGGTTAGGCAGCAATGAGGCAGTGGTTCGCATGGTTAACAAACTGTGTGACCAAATTGTGGTATCACGTTACTTCTACGCTGGTCTCCGCCAAAGACTTAACCAGTATTATGACAATCCCTGGAACTTTTTCAAGGCAACCCTCATGAGGGTTTACTTCAAGGATCTTTTCCCCATTAGTTCCACGATTATTGGGATTGTTTTCCTCGTATTCTCCTCTTCTCTGCCTATTCAACTATCAAGAGGTCTCTTCTTTTAAGTTTCAGATCAAGGACTCACGTATGTACGGACGTTAAATAATCCCCCATAGGTGAAAATGTAAATGTAAATTAAATTAATTATCTAGGTAAAAGATCAACTCTGGTTCCTTAATTAGTCTGCTGTTCTAGTTATGACTGTTTCTGCCTTAACCCAAAATAAATAGATAACTAAAGCTCTTTATAAAAAAAAAAAAGATAACTAAAGCAGCAATAATAATAATAATAATAATAATTATAACACTATAGTTTTCTAAATTCTCAAGTTGATATAAGGTGTTGTTCAGGAAAAAAAAAAAAAAAAAGCTAATATAATATATGAACCTTAGCACACCTTATATTAACTTTTGTTTTTCCCCCTCCATTTGACGGGGCCACGTATTAAGTATACATATGAACATGCAGTAGCACTTTTTATTTTATTTTTTTATTTACAGATGAAGAGAGGAGACTCGCATGTGAAATTGAAAATAATTAAAAAGAAAAAAAAAATACTTATATAGTAACAAGGATTTTTTGTTTTGTTTTTTTTTTTTTTGGGACACATGGTAACATAGATCTGCAACCATATGTTAAAATAAGCTTTTTGTAAAAAGAAAAAGGAAATAATTAAAAAGAAAAGAAAAACTTATAGAAAGTGGCCAAAAATAAATTTATATAATTTGACAAAAATAAAAATTTTCTTTTCAACATGAAGTTCCCAATTTTGAGGTCATAAGGGTGATTATCCGACAGTAATGAGATTGAAAAAATCTCGTATTTGGATAAATGAAACGTCTTCTTTCATATCGAATTGGCATTTTAAAGAACCTAATTTTTCGATGAAAGAAAAGAAATCTAATTTCAAGCAACATAGTTTGATCAATAGCAAATATTGTCAATATTCCTCATGCGTGGTGTAGTTAACCCTGTTTACAGGCTAATGAAGCAGATTAGATTTGCCTTCAAAAAAGCGAGTACCTTACCCAAAGAGGCCCAATCTCAAAGTGCCCTAATCAAAACTGAGCTTGGACTTTGGTCTTGTACTTTTAAAAACCTGGGCTTGGACTTGTACAAAAGAAACTGGGCTTGGACTGTAATTTATATATGTATATATATAATAGTTTGACCACATAGTCTAGCCCGATTGATAAGCAACAATGGGATAAGCACTGGCTTAAAATTTTTATTTTTATTTTTATTTTATTTTATTTTTTTTCTTTTCGGTGTTGATTTTATAAAGTGTTAACACTTTTTTTTTTTGATAATAATAAAGTGTTCACACTTATAATTAATTTTTTTTTTCTAAAATCATGAAATTGAAAACGATAGACTCAACTGTTTTCAGAATATGTTTGTTTTTTTATTTTATTTTATTTTTTTAGGGGCGGTAGAATTGGGTTAGTTTCATCACCACCATTGAACCCAGAACTAATCCCCAGGTAATCATTACCAAATAAAGATAAGTGCCATTTTAAAATATGAGGCATTTTAAAATTTCATTTCGGGTAAGGTCATTTATTTATAAAATACTTGCTAATTCATCGGCCTTCCTGGATAAAGCCAATATTGGAAAAGAACATATTTTTACATAAAATTAATTTTATGTATATGTGGCCAATATTAAGTTGAAGCTTAGATCATAATTTTACCTAAACCACTAGCTAATTTTATGTATATGTGGCCAATATTAAGTTGAAGCTTAGATCATAATTTTACCTAAACCACTAGCTAATTGCGTCCTTACAAGCAACCATATATTAAGAAAATGCAACCTTCTTAAATGACCTCTATTCTCTGTAGCTTGTTTGTTTTTCTGTTGAGTACCCCCCACAGTCGATTTGTACCATCAAGGAGTAACCAATTTTTATCCATCGGTTTTTCTATTAACCTTTTGCCATAATTAAATTTTCTTTCTTTTCCAATTCAAGAATTTTGTTGCTTCCGTCCATAGGTTGATATGCTAATTTGATTTTCTTCCCTTTGTTATTAGCTTTAATGTTTCAATATGGTTGAATGAAAAATGGTTTCAAAAGACCATTTATAATCCAAGCATTTAAGGTTCTTGGAGACTTTTTTTGTTTCTTTCCTTTTTAACTTCACCCAACCCCTCCCTCCCCCACCCCCAACCAAAAAAAAAAAAAACACCACAAACGAGAAACCTATATCTCTATATGTATGGTTCATTATTTAAGCTTTTCAACAATTAAGCTGGTTGTGTTTGGAATAGTAGTTTAGAGGGAGTGGCCGGTTAATATATGATTGGATCCTTAGAATTGGTGATTAAATTTCATAGGAAAAAACTTAAGCTATGAAGGAAGGCACAGTATATCAAAATTTTTCTTACTAATTGATTACACTATATATGTTTCAGTTTTCTTACTAATTGATTTGTTGTTTGGTTTTTTTGCAGTTCTAAAGAGAAAAAGAACATTGACAATTTGAAATATATGGGAATAAAGGAGGCTTGCGCTGATGAAGATCAGCGTATCATAATTGACATTCCAGAGGATTTGGAACCCGACCTCAATTCTTCATGTTGGATCCACAGAGTTCCAAGGAAGATCCGACAGCTACAGGAAGAAGCCTATACTCCCCAGCTAATATCTATAGGGCCTTGTCACTACGGCAACCCGAAACTAAAATCCATGGAACACCACAAAACCAGGTATCACGACCAATTCTGGAAACAAGATTTCTATAAACACATTTCGGTGGATGATATCAAAGATTTCATGGAAGATGGGGATCACCAGGAACTCATCCGGCGTAGCTATGCAGGGACACTTAGGTTTGGGAATGATCCGGACCAATTGTTCCATGTGATTCTAAAAGATGCTTGCTTCGTCTTTGAGCTCTTCTTGAGAAACTATGAAATCTCAAAGTATGATAAAGATTATATATTGAAAACTACATGGCTAAGGAAAGCTATAGAGCTGGACTTGATAATGCTGGAAAATTAGCTCCCTTTTTTTGTTTTGACTGAACTTTTCAACTTCATCCTCCTAAAAATGCCACAAAATAGTAAAGAAATGGACATGAATAATAGTCCTCCTTATCCATCCCAACTCCGCGAGGAAAGTGAAAGGCACAATTTCTTTCTAAAGATAACCTGTGCTTTCTTCATTGATTATTATAGCCATGGAAAGTTTCTGGATGAGGAAATGCAACACTTCAAGAGAATCAAACATTTCACCAATTTGGTCAGACAATTCTTGTGTCCAAACAGAAGGTATCCCATTTATGCTGGCAATATAAGCTATCTCTACACTGTAAAGCAACTAGATAGTTCAGGGGTGAACTTCATGCCATGTGAGGATCAACGCTTAGCTGAGATAAAGAAAGAACAGAGTACACATAAGTGTATGCCTTGGAAATCTTTGAAACTAAAGGTCCCTGAATTCAAGGTAGAAGACGATACTGAATGCATCATGAGAAACATTATGGCGCTGAAGCAATGTGTTTATCCAATTGAGACTTATACCTATAATTATGTTTCCTTTTTGGATCAACTAATCAACACAGCTGAAGATGTGGAATTGCTGGTTGAGAATAAAGTGGTTCATAACTTGCTTGGTAACAATGATGCAGTAGCAAATTTGATTAACAAGCTTTGCGACCAGATTGTGGAAACAAGTTTCTGCTGTGGTGGTATATGCCAAGAGCTTAATGAGCATCATGACAATTTTTGGAACGTTACCAAGGCAACTCTTAAGAGCGTTTACTTCAAGGATCTTTGGACAAGTAGTTCTACTATTGTTGCACTTTTTGTACTTTTGTTCTAAGTTGTTTCAGTCATTGCAAGTATCAAGGATATGTCTTCTAATTAACTAACAATTGCCAATTTAAAATCTTGAAATTTATTCACTTCATTTTCTTTTTCTCGTGAATCAAACGGAGTTGGATAAACGAAGTAACATATTTTTTTTTTAGGTCCTATCAATAAAGAATAACATTGACATGCTTTACAAAAATTTCTACGACTCTTCGAGTATCCATTAGTGCCATATAGTGCCAAAATGGTATTAATAATTCTAGGTCACCATTCATATGCTATTAATTCATGGGTGGTGGAATAGCTGCCAATAGTATGAATTATTGGTCTGACCCTTATCCTTTTGGAGTTTCGGTATAAGGCAACTCTAAGGATCTTTGGACAAGTAGTTCTAGTATTGTTGCACTTTTTGTACTTTTGTTCTCAGCTGTTTTAGTTATTGCAAGCATCAAGGATATGTCTTCTAATTAACTAACAATTTCCAATTTAAAATCTTGAAATTTGCCCAACTGCATTTTCTTTTTCTTGTGAACCAAACGGAGTGGGATAAATGAAGTAAAATATGCTTTTTTTTTGGGGGTCCTGGCAATAAAGAATAACATTGACACAATAGACAAATTTCTACTACTCT
Source organism: Ziziphus jujuba (assembly GCF_031755915.1). Lineage (NCBI taxonomy): Eukaryota > Viridiplantae > Streptophyta > Magnoliopsida > Rosales > Rhamnaceae > Ziziphus > Ziziphus jujuba. Next base: position 6,471,613 of record NC_083385.1, on the reverse strand, counting down.
CTGAGTATCAATAAGTGCCATATAGTGCCAAAAATGGTATTAATAATGTAAGAAACATATTATGGGAATATAATATATGTGTATATACATGTGGATCTACATATGTAAATAAAATTTTACAAAGTTTAATAAAATAAAATTGAGAACCTGAATGTCCTTTACTTTAATCTGCTGGTTGAAAAATGGTCCGAGGCCTGTGTGGTACCACAGTGTCTTTTAGACTATTTCTATCCCACCAGTATGAGTGTTTTTCGATGGCAGTCTCCCAGAATACAACAGATTGCAAAGCTTTTGGGCACAGCACCACCGAAGCTTTCCTTGAACTTTCAGTGTACCTGATCTTTACCACACTCACTAACCAAAATATGCAGAAAAACTAATTTTTTCTCCTTGTTTTCAAAAACAACCTTAAAAAAGGAGTACAAGTCACTATTCTTTATTTTTCCTTTTCCAAAAACCCTCATAGGAAAGTAAAAGGCCATATTCAAAACCATTCAAAGCACGTTAAGGCCCAATAACTCCCTACTAATGCCACTCACTCAAATCATTCAAAATTAAAAACTGTTTCAAACGTTACAATCTCCCACATGAATGATTTGACTACTTGGACTATGCAAGACTTTGGTAGTAAAGCTCTGCAGTTGGAACATGTATACAATAGGTAGATATTACTCTTTGAACCTTCCCTTGTAAGACTACATCTTCTTTACTGACTAATGGTAGATGCAATATCTTTGAACCATTTCGTCGTATGTGTAAATGATAACATAGTTCACACATATTCCTTCCTGGTACACTTCAATTCTCACTGTTGTGTTTATTTTGGCCTTGAACACCTGCCTGGTTTTACGAGATTTTCTAGAAAATTATGCCCTTAACAATTCTCCTTTGAAGCGGCCACTCTTCTCTCTCACATAGGTGATTCCTTTTTCCATTGTAATTAGCATCACTATGCAAAGATTACTATACACACACTTATAGGATTCATTAAAAGCATACTTTATGCTTAACCTCTTTCTATCACTGTTTCATCATGGGAATGGGCAGAGGATTAACCACCACAGTGAATCATACTAGTCTTTATAATTGCGTTGTCCCATTGAACCTAGATCTTGGAATCTCCAGTTAACTAGGTTGGGTTTCCATCGTATCAACTTTACTCACGGGCTTTAATCCCATTCCCCTCGATGATTTCTCAACTAATTCTCTATTTAACCCTTTGGTTAGCGAATCCGCAATGTTATCTTTTAACTTTATATAGTCTATCCAGATAACTCCAGTTGAGATTCGTTGTCTAATAGAATTGTGTCTACGATGAATATGTTTAGACTTTCCATTATACATCACATTCTGTGCCCTCCCAATTGCAGATTGACTATCCCAATATATACTTATTGTTGGCATAGGTTTAGGCCACCTTGGAGTGTCCTCCAAAAATTGGCGTAGCCATTTGGTCTCTTCACCACATTTATCTAATGCGATAAACTCAAATTCCATCGTGGATCGAGCTATTACTGTTTGTTTTGAGGATTTCCATGTCACGTCTGCACCCATTAATGTAAATATATAGCCACTAGTGGATTTTGAATTCTTGATATCCGATATCCAGTTAGCATCACTTTATCCTTCTAATACAGCTAGATATCTCATATAGTGCAGTCCATATTCACGAGTATATCGTAAGTATCTTAATACCCTAACGATTTTTTTCCAATGATCATCATTCAGATTACTCGTGTATCTACTTAGTGTACTTATAGCGTAGACTAAGTCTAGTCTTGTACAATTCATTAAGTATATCAGACTTTGAATCACCCTTGTACATTCCACTTAAGATACACTCTCTTCTTTATTGTTGGATAGGTGTAAACTCACGTCAATCGGTGTTCTGGCTATATTAGTATCATCTTTACTAAAATTAGCCAGTATTTTATCTACATAATGCGTTTGACTAAGAATGATTCCATTCAAAGTCCTAATGATTTTCATTCTTAAAATCACATCAGCAAGCCCCATATCCTTCATGTCAAATTTGGATTTCAACATCGCTTTCGTAGTTCGGACCATATTGTCGTCACTACCTACTATGAGTATGTCATCTACGTACAAACAAATAATGACATATCCATTCTCAGTATCTTTTACATAGATACACTTGTCATACTCATTTATTTTAAATCCATCATTAAGCATGGCACTATCAAATTTTTGATGCCATTGCTTCGGAACTTGTTTAAGTCCATACAAGAACTTCACCAATCTATAGACTTTCTTTTCTTGTCCTGGAGTGGAGAAACCTTTAGGTTGCTCCATGTAGATCTCTTCATCGAGATCTCCATTAAGAAAGGCTGTTTCATATCCATTTGATGTACTTTAAGATCCCGCAATGTAGTGATAGCCAGTACCACCCTTATGGAATTTATTCTCGTTACTGGAGAATAAGTATCAAAATAATCAAGGCCTTCTTATTGCTTGTATCCTTTAATTACAAGCCTTGCCTTGTATTTATCAATGGTTCCATCTGCTTTCATCTTCCTTTTAAAAATCCATTTGTAAACCAAAGGTTTACAACCTAGAGGAAGATCTACTAACTCCCAAGTGTGATTTTGTAAGATAGAATCTATCTCACTTTTCACAGCTTCTTTCCATAAACTCCCTTTAGGAGAATTTATAGCTTCTTGGAAGCTTTGAGGTTCACTTTCTAGCATATACAAAACAAAATCCAGACCATAGGATTTTTCCATTCTTACTCTCTTGCTATGTCTAAGCACAACCTCAGTCTCTCGTTCTTCATCACTATCATGATTATTTTCATCGATAGTATCATAAGTTCGTTTCGACGAACTTGATCTTTCTTCCACTTTATACGAAAAAATATGTTCAAAAAATGATGCATTTCTCGATTCCATTATTGTATTCTTGTGTATATCAGGAATTTCTGATTTATACACGAGAAACCGATATGTACTACTATTTTCTGCATATCCTATGAAAATGCAATCAACTAGTTTAGGACCTATCTTCACTCTCTTCGGAGTGGGTACGACAACTTTACCTAGACTCCCCACACTCGTAAGTAATTATAAGAAGGTTTTCTTCCTTTCCATAATTCATAGGGTGTCTTTATTTGGTCCTTTCGGGGCACCTTATTTAAAAGGTTGTTTGTCGACAAAACGGCTTCCCCCCACAAGTTCTGAGGTACTTCACAACTTATCAGCATTGCATTCATCATTTCTTTTAAGTTCCATTTTTCCGTTCAGCCACCCCATTTGATTGCGGCAAGTATGGTGGAATAACTTCATATATTATGCCATGTTGAGCACAATACTCTCCAAATGGAGTCACATACTCTCCACCATGATCACTTTTGATAACTTTAATTTTCCGGGTGAGTTGATTTCAACTTCCGTTTTATAGAGAATAAATTTCTCTATAGCCTCATCTTTGCTCTTAAGCAAGTACACATAGCAATATTTCATGCTATCATCGATAAATGTGATAAAATACTTATTACCACCTTTAGTCAGTGCAAACTTTAAATCACATACATCACTATGTATCAAATCCAAAGGTTCATTATTTCTTTCAATTGTTTGATATGATAATCTCATTAATTTTGCCTCTACACAAGTTTCACACTTATGTTTGGTATCACTATCAAACGTGGGAATATGATTCAAGTTAATTAACCTCTGTAGAGAATTATAATTAACATGACCTAGTCTTCCATGTCACAAAATGGAAGACTCAAGCAAGTAAACGGAAGAAGTACTAGCTTTATTATTAATATTCTTTGGCATTACAGTCATTACATTCAATTTGAACATACCATTGACTACATAGCCCTTTCCCACAAACATCCCATACTTAGACAAGATAACCTTGTCTAACTTAAACACTAAGCGAAAACCATGTTTGTTAAGCAGCGATCCAGACACCAAATTCTTACGAATATCTGGAACATATAGTACATTATTCAGAGTCAGATCCTTCCCAGAGATCATCTTTAGGACAATCTTGTCCTCCCTTTGGATTTCTGAATATGAAGAGTTCCTATTAACAACTTCTCCCCATTTGCCTTTGGTTTAAAGGAGGTGAACATGCTTCTATCTGCACACACGTGGCAGGTTGCACCTGTATCTATCCACCACTCTCTTAGGTTAGAACCCATTAGTTTCACCTCAGAGATAACAGTGCTTAGGTCAATCTCATCAACCTTTTTTGTGATGTGCTCCATCATCGTTGTCTCTATGTTCCTCATTTCGGCAGTTTACAATCCACCGCTCTGTGACCCATCTTGTCACAATTGAAACATTTCCCTTGGAACTTGGCCTTCTTGGAGATGCCTCCTTTTGGCTTACCTTGGAATTCTTTCTAGGTTTCTTCTTATTCTTGGAGCTACTTCCATGCTCCACAACATTTGCCTTCATTCTGGCCTTCATGGATCTTCTATCAGACCTCCTATTGTCATCTTTAATTTGAAGCTTTCCAATAAGAGCCTCCATGTCCATTTCATTTCTCTTGTGCTTGAGATAATTTCTGAAGTCTCCCCAACTAGAAAGCGGCTTCTCAATCATTGCAGCAACTTGAAAGGTTTCATTAATGACCATCCCTTCAGCAAGAAGTTCTTAGATGAGCACTTGCAGCTCATGTACTTGACTCATCAATGGCTTAGTATCTACCATCATGTAGTTCAAGAAATGGCCTATGACAAACTTTCCGGACCCTGTGTTCTCAGTCTTGTAATTCGGTCCAAAGTTTTCCACAGTTTTGTTGCTGAATTCGTGCCACAGTACACTCCGTACAAGGCATCAGATAGACCATTCAGGACATAATTTCGACGTAAGTAATCAGAATTCTTCCATGCATCCACTGCCATCATAGTCTCCTTATCACTCTTATCATCACTTGGTGGTGCGTCCTCAGTTAGAAACCTCACAAGGCCCAGAGTAGTCAAGTAAAAAAGCATTTTCTACCGTGATACGAACCTAGGATAACCTGCTCCTAAACCCGTATTATATTAGTCCGAATCTCAATTAAGTTCAAGTTCTAATGGAATGGACCTCAACCTCTAACCAACCTGTGGTTAGAAACCTTGGTATAATGTAGACGCCACAATAGGGGATGGAAAACCTATTGATAAGTCAAGCTAAAACAACCAATTCTCTAATGGTGTTTTAGGTGTTTTCAAAGAACAAAGAGATAATTAATCTCTCAAGTATTTTTTTAATTAAATCAAAGTTAATTCTTATTGAAAATTAAGCCTTTAAATAGGCTTTGAAAGAAACAAAATAAACCCTAAAAACCTAGGAAAAACCGGCCACACACATAAAGAAACCTAGTTGGCTGCAACTATACTTCCTTTCCTAATCTAAGTTTGATTAATTAATTCCTTTATATTAAATTAGGAATTAATTAATTTACAATAAAATAAAAACCTTCCTAAAGTTATTTGTTCAAAAAATAAATAAATAAAAACCTAAAAAGAAATAAAGTCAATCGCAAATTAGGTAACGAGTTGACTTTGACATCTAGGCTGAATTATGTCTTCAACCGAGCTAACTTATGCCTGTCCGAGCTAACTTGTGTCTGGCCGAGCTAACTGATGTCTGTCCGAGCTAACTTGTGTCTGTCCGAGCTAACTGATGTCTGTCCGAGCTAAGTTGCGTCTGGCCGAGCTAACTGTTGTCTGTCTGAGCTAAGTTGCATCCGATATCCGAAGTCCGAGATCAGATGTCCGAGGCAAGGCTCCGAGTCAGAGATCAGATGTCCGAGGCAAGACTCCGATGTCTGAGACAAGGGTGTCCGATATAAAATGTCCGAGACAAGGGTGTCTGATATAAAATGTCCGATATATGAGTATCCGATGTATTAGCCTCCACCACTTGGATACTTAAAACAGGTCTTTTATCTTCAGGTATGGACAAGCGCTTTTGAGAATGAATTAGTCTCTGGATAAAGGCATCAAGGTTATCCTTAAACCTCTTAGCTTGAGCCCTAGTGATTGGTCTAGTCTTCATCTATATCGGATCAGTACCCCAGCGAGTTGTCGGTGGTGCGAGCTCAGGTGGGTTTGCATCATACCGCCACCTTTTAAAATTTGCCCCATCGAACTTCTCTGGCCTTTCTGCATGACCTGCAGGTGAAGACACTTGAAAAATAGAAGTCTGAGAAGGCATTTGTGCAGCAGCCACATCTCTACTAGCCATTTTTGAATAATCACAAAAAATATAAATCAATTAGTTGTTATTTTCTATCTCAACAAACTAATTTAAACCAATTTCCAAAAGGAAAATGTACAAAAAATGTGATTTTTAGGATTTCTGTATACACCACAAAAATTACTTTATACACCCATAAAATTACTGTTAATGTCAATGTTCACGCATATTGTTTATGGAACTATTCACGACCACATGTCACCCTGGGAGACTACCACGTGTCTCCAACGGCCATGTGTCCCCTACCACAGGTCAACAAGTGGATCATCCTTAGCACGACACGTGGCTTGCTTCGGACATGACAAGTGTCACATGTAACATGTCGACACATGGGCACTAGCCAAGTCCGACATGTGGCTCCCTCAAAAGCTGACACGTGGCTTCACCACGGTGCGACATGTGGCCTTGCCACGATGCACCATGTGGCGTCGTTTTGTCTCGCCATGTGGCTCTCTCTTTCAGCAACATGTGGCGTGTCCAATCGAGTTGAATTTCCTTGGGCCTTTTTATAGACTAGGCCTGGTCTTTGGCTGAACAATAACTTGTTATAACGACGGACTGGGCTTTGGATCTGGGCCAGGTCCATCAGAATTTAAAATTCAGGCCCACTAACCCGTAAACCTATCCAAACCCATTTTTTCGACCCGTTAACCTGTTTTTCAACCTGTCTTCAACCTCTAGCCGAGTTTTCTCGCCCATTTGACTGGTAAACGGGTTTTTTGTACTCCGTTTCAATTTTTCTCCCATTTTTACTGTTTCGATGGTGGAAAAATGCTGGAAAAATACCAAAAAATTTAGAAATTCATGGGTAATTCAATTTTTGAAAAAATTTTATGTTTTTTTTAATCAAAAAATAAAGAATTGCCCAAGAATCCTAAAACCCATAGGAAAAACAATTTTTTATTTTTTTTAAAAAAATCCAGTATAACACTCAATTCCTTTCAAACTCGGTACAAAATTGTAGATCAATCACCATAAAACCATGGGCAACGTAAATTGATTTATACAAAAAATTTAATTCCACAAATTTGTACCCGGTTTGAAACCAAAAAATATATATATATATATATATATATTCACAACACATTCACAGATTAAACACGAATCAACAAACCCACATAGTCTTAAGATTGTAAGAAACATATCATGGGAATATAATATATGTGTATATACATGTGGATCTACATATGTAAATAAAATTTTACAAATTTTAATAAAATAAAATTGAGAACCTAAATGTCCTTTACTTTAATTTGCTGGTTGAAAAATGGTTCGAGGCCTGTGTGGTAGCACAGTATCCTTAAGACTATTTTCGACGATAGTCTCCTAGGATACAACGGATTACAAAGCTTCTGGACACAGCACCACTGAAGCTTTCCTCAAACTTTTAGTGTACCTGATCTTTACCACACTCACTAACCAAAATATGCAGAAAAACTAATTTTTTTCCCTGTTTTAAAAAACAACCATAAAAAAGGAGTATAAGTCACTATACGTAGGAAAGTAAAAGGCCACATTCAAAACCATTCAAAGCACATTAAGGTCCAATAACTCCCTACTAACGCCACTCACTCAAATTATTCAAAATTAAAATCGTTTCAAATGTTACAAATAATTCTAGGTCACCATTCATATGCTATTAATTCGTGAGTGGTGGAATACCAAGCAATAGTAGGAATTATTGGTCTGACCCTTATCCTTTTGGAGTTCCGATGAGGCTCTATCCGCCACTTCCCTCATCTCATAATGGTTGCAAGGACTTACTAGATTTATCCAACAATATCGCACAGTCGAATCCCTTTTCTTTCCTGATTTGTTTTCCATTCTATTTTAGGTCCTATTTCATTGGTATTGTGTGCATGACGTACAAGTACTTTGATATTGGTTCTCATGTTTTTAATTAATTTTGACACTTTAATGTGGTACTAAAATAAAAATATGGAGAAAGAGGATCTTTACAATATAGAGAGAGAGATGAGAATAACACACTACTGTAGCACAAACAAGAGATAGTTAAACAAGTAATTATGGTTGAATCCTTGCAATTGGTAAGAAAACTAACTGAACAAAAAAAGTTAGGCTAGAGACTTAAAGTCATATATTTTAAAAACCAATCTCACATTTTCGTGAAGAGATTAATTTGGTGTTTGTTTTCTCTATGTCCTAGTAAGGGAGAGGATCAATATAATAACATGGGAGAAAAGGAGGCTGCCTTGATGAGCCAGTCATAATCGACATCCCAATGGACTTAGAACTTGACCTAAGTACAACATGTTGGATCTACAAGTTTCCCAAGAAGCTACGCCGGGTGAATGAAGCAGCTTACACTCCCCAACTGGTTTCCATTGTGACTTTTCACTATACTAAACGAAACTTGAAGGCCATGGAACATCACAAAACAAGGTATCAGCAGGAATTTTGGAAAAGAGATTTTTGTAAACACATTGGAGAGAATGATATTGAAGATTTCATGAGACAAGAAGATTGCGCAACAAATCTGGGATAGCTACGCAGGGACATTTGAGCTCAGGAACAATCCAAATCTATTCTTCAACATGATTCTACGAGATGCCCTGTTCATCTTTAAGCAGTTCTTGAGGAATTTTGAAAATCAGAAAGTAACAAGAAACCTAAAAAAATAAAGGATTATATATTGAGAACACCATGGCAGAGAAATGGTATACAGTTGGACTTAATATTACTGGAAAATCAGCTTCCTTTTTTCATTTTCACAGAACTATTTGACTTCATCCTCCAAACATAGCCTGATCATTAGGTGGATATGGATATGCCTTCTTATCTATCAAAACTTGGTCATCAGAGGCACTGACAGGATTAGGTTAGAACTTATAGAATCCAGGGCACGTAATTACCTTGCACTTAATTATCTATTTTATTCGATTCAAAAATTCAGGCATTCATATTCTTTTCTTTAGTTAGTATTCTTTTTTTTTTTTTTTCCTCTAGTTAGTATCTAATTAAGATGTCATATATCCTGTTTCTTCCGCTTTAATCAGATGGAAAGAAAATCCCACAATTCCTTTCCACATTTTGCTATTGATTTTTTTGATAATTATTACTGTAAAAGAAGACTTTTGCTCGAGGAAACGATGGAAAATGTTGATCACTTTCAGCCTCACTTCATTTCAAATGTGTTGCCAAGCATAGAGGAAACTAGGCCACAACTCAAAGGAAGCTCTTTGCTCGAGGAAACGATGGAAAATGTAATGTTGATCATCACTTTTAGCATCTCTTCAACGCAAAGGTTTTGCCAAGCATAGAGGAAACTAGACCATAACTCAAAGGAAGCTCTTTGCTCGAGGACACAATGGAAAATGTTGATCACGTTCAGCATCACTTTATTTCAGATGTTTTGCCAAGCATAGAGGAAACTAGACCATAATTCATCGCTGATGATACTGCTAGGGGCCTTGCAACCAATTTCTTCAAGAATGTCAAACATTTCACTCATTTGGAAAGAAAGTTTTGGTGTCCAACTGATTCTATGTTTCCGATTTCTTAACTTGCTTAACCAAATCAACCACCTAGTTCTTGAAGGATTTTAAGGAAAAAAGAACACAATAGAATGAAAGGGAAAGAAAAAAGAAGCTTAAATTGGTGTAAAAACTTGTTTCATTCATTTTTGGACAGAAAATATAAACACGAGCTTACAGAAACAGTAAGCCACTTAATTTTAACCTAAGACTGTAGTAATCATACTGCCAAAAGACAAGGCATACTTTAGCTACTTAATACAACAATGTTTTGGCAGAAAAGCTGAATGTAAAGTAACTAAACATCAAAAGCAACTAAGGCAGCAACAAAAGTGTCATTACACTAACACTCCTCCTTGACACTTTTGCTGGAAACACTAAAATAATTTCTTAATGTTTCAAACCTGTTTCTTGGCAATGCTTTTGTCAAAATATCAGCAAGCTGGACCTCATACCTATTAAACCAGCTTCACTTCACCATTTCTTTCAGCTTTCTTTACAGCATGATATTTGATTGGAATATACTTTGTTTTTTGATGTTGACCAGGATTTTTAGCAATGGAAACTGTAGACTTGTTGTCACAATATATAATGGTAGCTTTTTCTTGCCTTTCCATCAAATCCATAAACAAATTCCTTAGCCATAAAGCTTGATTTGAAGCAACTGCAGCAGCAATATATTCAGTTTCAACTGTAGATGGAGCAACTGAACCTTGTTTTTGTGAGCTCCATGAAAATCGACCTGAACCAAGAGAAAATAAGTACCCTGAAGTACTTTTTGAATCCTCCATGCTACCAGCCCAATCACTATCAACATAACCTGTCAACTTTCCTTCTCCTTGCTTCAAAAACCAAACACCACAATCTATAGTGCCTCTAATGTACCTTAGCGCTCTTTTAGCTGCAGAATAGTGAATATGTGATGGAACATGTATAAATTTAGAAAGCAAACTCACAGGAAACATAACGTCAGATTTGGAAGCACATAAATACAACAAACTCCCAATAAGGCTTCTATAAACTAAAACTTCAATCTTGGCTGCACCATCTTCAAGTTCAAATTTTTTATTATAAACCATTGGAGTATCAACTGGATTACACTTCTCCATGTCAAAATTTTTGAGTAGTTCCACAAAATACTTCTTTTGGGATAAGAAAATGCCATGACTAGATTTATATATCTCCATGCCAAGAAAGTAGTTCATCACTCCTAAATCTGACATTTCAAATACCTTTTGCATTTTAGATTTGAACTCCAACATACTTTGTAAATCTCCTCTTATAACAAACAAGTCATTAACATATAGAGAAACAATAAATTTTTCATCATTTGGACCTGACTTCATGTACAAGGTAGACTCATTCTCACTCCTTTTAGATCCTTTCTCCATAAGGTGTGAGTCAATTCTGCTATACCAAGCTCTAGGAGCTTGTTTCAAGCCATAAAGAGCCTTATGCAGCTTATAAACTTTGTCTTCCTTTCGTTGAAAAACAAAGCCTTCAGGGTGTTCAACATACACTTCTTCTTGCAAGTAACCATTTAGAAATGCAGATTTCACATCTAAATGGTAAACTTTCCAACCTTTTTGAGCAGCAAGAGCTAGTAGAAATATGATTATCTCATGCCTTGCAAATGGTGCAAACGTATCTCCATAATCAATACCTGGTTGCTACACATAACCCTTAACTACCAATCTTGCTTTATGCTTGTTTATTGTACCATCTGCATTGAGCTTGGTCCTAAAGACCCACTTCACTCCAATTGCCTTTTTACCTTGAGGTTTTTTCACCAATTCCCAAGTCTTATTTTTGTTTATTATGCTGATTTTGTTTCCATGGCCTCTCTCCATGTCTCGAATTGATTTGCATCACAGAAAGTAATTAGATCACACAATGCTAGGTGGCATCTCTCATATACATCAGTCAAGGGTCTTGGACTTCATATGCTTTTCTCGGGTGCATCAGTCAAGGGTTTTGGACCTCGGATGCTTCTCTCGGATGCATCAGTCAAGGCTCTTGTACCGTGGATGCTTCTCTCAGGTGCATTAGTTAAGGGTCTTGTACCTCGAATGCATTTCTCGGATGCATCAGTTAAGGTTCTTGTACCTCGGATGCTTCTCTCAGATGCATCAGTTAAAGGTCTTGTACCTCAGATTCCGCTGGCATTTTCATCATTTGAATCAGTCTCCTCCTAAATTTCATCATGTTCTTGTATAAAATTCTCTTCTGAGGCTTGAATTTCACTATTTTCCCAATTCTAAACAGTGGCTTCATCGACTTTAACATTCCTACTAACAATCAGCTTCTTAGTTTTCAATTGATACACTCTGTACCTTTTTGTGTTGCTGCTATAACCAATAAAAATTCCCACATCAACTTTTTTATCCAACTTGTCTTTTTTAATTTCAGGAATATGTGTATAGCAAATACTCTCAAATATCTTCAAATGCTTCACGTAGGTTTGACTCCATACGACACCTCATATGGAGTTTTGAACTTCAATGCTTTAGTTGGTAATCTATTCAGTAAATATACTAACGTATTCATTGCTTCAGCCCAAAACGTCTTTGGTAATTGCTTCTCAAACAACAAGTATCTATACATCTCCATAATAGTCCTATTCTTCCTCTCAATAACCCCATTTTGCTAAGGAGTATAGGGAGAAGTCAGCTGATGTTGAATTCCAGCTTCTTTACATTGCAGTTCAAACTTTTGAGCTGTATATCTAGTCCCATTATCCAATCTTATCACCTTGATGCTACACTTTGTTTGATTTTCAACTATGGCTTTAAAGCTGGTGAATATCTCAGTAACTTCGGATTTTTATTTCAGAAAATACACGTAACACATTCAAGAGAAATCGTTTATGAAAGTGAGAAAGTATATGTTACCATTTATAGAATTCTCACTCATAGTTCCACATACATTGCTATAAATCAACTGAAGCTTTTCAGAGGCTCTCCAAGCACCTTTCGAAGGAAATGGCAGCCTTTGTTGCTTACCAAGCTGATACACTTCACATACTTCCTGATTTTTGCTAACGGCAGGCATATTCTCTACCAATTTCTCTTCATGCATTAGATTTAAGGAGTCATAGTTAAAATGACCAAGCCTTTTATGCCACAACTTAGATTCATCACTAGTTTTGGCATAAAAAACATTGTTTCCCTTCTTGTTCCACTATACTATGAAGCTTTTACCTTTCATTCCAACATTTAGAATTTCACTTCCATGTTAATCATATATTGTGCAAGACTAATCATGAAAATTCAAAGAATATCCAATTTCAAGCATTTGTCCCACACTCAACAAGCTTTGATTGATTTCAGATACATATAGCACATGTGAAATGAGTTTAGTACCAGTTAAAGTTTCCATAGCCACATCACCTTTGACTTGAACTTAAATAAAATCTCCATTTCCAATTTGGACTTTGGAAATAAAGCTTCTGTCCATGCTCTTGAAGATATCAGCATCATATGTTATACGTTGAGTGCAACCATTATCCACCAACTAGGCTTCTTTGCAGCTGTTTTCTGCATAACATGTGGCAATAAACAATCTTTCCTCATTTTCCTATGCTTCATTAGCAACTTGTGCGTGGTGTGCTTGTTGTATTGGTCCTCCTTTATTGTTGCAAATTTTTTAACATGTCCAAGTTGTTTGCAAGCTCTATATTGAACATTAGGACTAAACCAGCAATATTTTTCAGAATGATTGTCCTTTTTGCAATGAGAGTACTTCACATACTTCTTCTTTTCACCATCTCTGCTTGTACCAGCACCATGTCTTCCTTTGTCATTACTTCCTCCACCTTGCTGCTTCCTTTGGTTATTGTTTGCTGGAGCCTTGCCTTTTTGTAGTGCTAGAAAAGCACTTTCTGAAGCCTCTTCTTGTCTTATAGATTTTCTTTGTTCAGTTTCTTGTAAAGCATTTGCCAGCTCTGACAAAGAAATATGACTCAAGTCTCCTGACTCCTCCAAGGATGAGATCTTTGCTTCAAACTTCTCCGGTAAGCTAACCAGCATTTTCTCCACCATTCATTTGTCACTCAGCTTCTCTACAAGAATTCTAATATGGTTTACTGCCTTCATGAGTCTATCAATGAAGTCTTTCACCAACTCTAAATCCTTCATTCTTAAAGTTTCAAACTCCCTCCTTAAGTTCAATACTTGCATCTGTCCTGTTCTCGCGCTACTCTGGAACTCTTCTTCCATCTTGTCCCAGACCTCTTTGGCTGTAGTACATGCCATAATTCTGGTGAACATCACATCTAAAACACTAGCATGTAAGGCAGATAATGCCTTAAACTTTTTAGCAACTTCATCATTATGTTGTTTTATTTTAGCAATAGTAGGATTTGCTATCCAAGTGGTAAGATTTCTATTGGTCTCTACAACTTCCCACAAGTCAAAAGCTAGAAGGTAAGCTTTCATCTTTATAGACCACATGGCATAATTTTCTCCAGAAAATATGGGAGGTGATGGAGCAAAAAAATGAGTTGAAGCCATTTAAAAAGCAAGGAAAGGTAGAACGAAGGTTTTTGTATTTTTTTTGCTATTTCACTTACAGGCCCACTAAGATCATTAGAGCTCTGATACCATTTGTAGGATTTTAAGACAAAAAACATAGCCAAATGAAAGGGAAAGAAAAAAGAAGCTTGAATAAGTGTGAAAACTTGTTTCATTCATTTTTGGATAGAAAATATAAACATAAGCTTACAGAAACAATAACCACCTAATTTTCACCTAACACTGCATTAATCATACTGCCAAAAGACAAGCCATACTTTAGCTACCTAATACAACAATATTTTAGCCAAGAAGCTGAATGTAAAGTAATTAAACATCAAAAGCAACTAAGACAGCAACAAAAGTGTCATTACACTAACAATTCTTGTTATTCTCAAACAAATACATATATCAATTATAATGGCATGAAAGACCCATATGTTCATTATACCACCTGTTTTTATAGTGCTAAGCAACTGGATAGAGCAAGATTAAGCTTTGTGCCCTGTAGAAATCAACATTTAACCAACGTAGTGGTTAAAAAGTTCAAGTACAAGTTTTTTCCTTGGAAATCTTTGGAATTGGTTGTCCCTGAGTTCAAGGTAATAGATAATACGGAGTGCCTTATGAGAAATGTCATGGCCTTTGAGCAGTGTCTTTATCCATTTTAGTCTTATATCTCTGATTACATTTCGCTGCTAGATCATCTTATTAATAATGCTGAAGATATGGAATTGTTGGTGGAGAAGAGAATTGTTGACAATTTGCTGGCAGCAATGAGGCAGTGGCAGATTTGGTCAACAAACTTAGGGACCAACTTGTGCTATCGGGTTCGCGCTATGGAGCAATCTACAAAGAACTTAACAAGCACCATGACAATTTTTGGAACATCACCAAGGCAATACTTAGGTGGGTTTACTTCAAGGATCTTTGGACTAGCAGTTCTAGCATTGTTGCATTTTTTGTGCTTTTATTCTCAGTTGTTTCTGTCATTGTAAGCATCAAGGATGTGACGACATGGTAAAAAAAGAAAAAAAAAAGAAAATGGAAAGAAAATAAATCTTATTACTGCATGAATGAGAACGAGATGATCCTTTTAGTTATTTAAAAGGTTTACTTGGCATTTTTGAAGATATCAATTCCAAAACAGCAACATCGCTTTAGATCTCCATCCCCATTAAAATAAATAAATAAAACTATTTTATCTACAATCCATCTCAAAGTGGAGCTCGACGCCCACCCTATATTGTAGAACTGGCCTTGGGTTGTTGATTCGTTATAGGAGGCCTCTACATACACACTCGTTAAATTCAACCACGCACACCCCACCAAATATTAAAATTCCAAAAATGCCCAAATCTTTGAAACTTGAAGCCCCTGAATTCAAGGTGGAAAACGGCATAGACATGTGTAATGAGAAACATTATGGCATTGAACAATGTGTTTGTTAATTTGAGAATTATACTTGTAGTTACATTTCATTTTTGGATCAACTAATCTATACGGTTGAAGTTGCTGGTTGAGAAAAATGTGGTTCATAATGGTTGGAAGCAACGATGCATTGGCCGATTTGATTCACAAGCTATGCGACTAGATTGTGGAAACAAGTTTCTGCTATGGTGGTATTTTCCAAGAGCTAAATAAGCATTATTACAATTTTTGGAACGTTACCAAAGGCAAACTTAATAGTGTCTACTTTAAGGATCTTTGGACAAGTAGTTCTGGTATTGTTGCACTTTTTGTACTTTTTTTTCATAGGTGTTTGAAGTAGATGTCTTCTGATTAACTAACAATTGCCAATCCAACTGCATTTTCAATCCAAATTAGAACATGATACATGGCCATTGTAATTGTGACTATAGTAGTATTTTTGCAAATGTTGTTTTACTTTGTAAGGGTTTTCCCTTTCTAGATGCGGATTTTTCATCTCTATTTTCTTGTTTCCATTCATATGTGATAGAATCTTTCCCTTTTTTTTTATTTTTCTATTTTTTTACTTTGTTTATTTTAATTATTTATAAATATTTTTATAAGAAGTGGTACTATATTATTGGTATATAAAAGGGAAAAGGTATATAGAGATGGAGAAGGAAAAAGGGAGAAAGAAGATTAAATCATCCATCTACATGGTAGTTCATCTTTATAAAAGAGGATACTTGGATGATTGATTAAAATTATAAAATTATCTTTATATATACATACACTTCCTCTTTTGAAGAAACAATTATCATGTGCTTCTCTTAGAACCACTCGAATATGTAAAAAAGCGGTTCCATTTTTATTTTCTCTCTTGAATTGAAAATTTGGCCAATAAGAGATTGGACTCTCAAGTCGTCTATTTATAATAAACTACCATCCACTAGCCTTTGCCGCATAAAGCTGGAGCCAATTACCAAAAAGAATCATCTACATCAATATGCGAAAATTGATATCTAGTGACACTCATTTAGCGATGCTACGAAACAAATGCGTTTGAAAAAATAAAATCGCGACTCTAAGGCTCATGCGTCAGTAAAAATTTAATAAATTAACAAAGTATCCCAAAACAGTCGATGTCAAATGGTCGCTAAAAACAACAACACGCGATATATCCGTTAAGAGTTGCTGAATATGTGGCTGAACAGAGTCGCTTTTAATACTGGGCGTATATTTTATCTGAATTATATTGTTTAAATGCTAGACTTATGAAAAATGATTAACCATCAATGTATCTATGTTTGCATAATAACAAAATTTAATTATACGAGGTTGTTATTCAATTATATAATTTTTCATGTACATTGCAAATCTCTTAAATAGTATTTCGTTTTTTTGTTTTCTAAGATATTGGTAACAGGCGACTCACAAAAATCATTCCGAGCCGCCTGTTCCCCTTTTGTTTTTTGTTTTTTTTTTTTTTAAATCAACCTGATTTTCTTGAAAACTTCAAATAACCAGTGAAAATATATAAGCAACATAGCTGAACTGGTTTTATTTTATATTTTTTAAATATAGGTAACAGGCAACACACAGTCTTCTTTATACATTGCCTGTTCTTTTTTTTTTTTTTGTTCTTTTAATCAATCTAATGTTATTTCAACTTCAAACAACTAGTGAAAATCTTAGAGCAACATAACCGAGTTGGTTTTTTTTTTTTTTTTTTTAAATGTAGGTAATAGGGGACCACGGTCTCCTTTATACGTAGCCTCCTCTCTTTTGTTTTGTTTTGTTTTTTTTTTTTGTTCTTTTAATCAATCTAATTTTCTTTCAACTACAAATAACCAGTGAAAATATCAGAGCAACATAACTGAGCCGTTTTTTTTAAGATTTTGGTAATAGGCGACGCACAAGGAAGATTGTGCATCGCCTATTCTCCCTTTTTTTATTTTTTTTTATTTTTGTAGTCAATCTAATTTTATTTCAACGACAAATAACCACTGAAAATGTTATAGCAATATAAATGAGATTTTTTTTTTTCAGATTTTGGTAATAGGCAACACACAATGAAGATTGTCATCATCTATTCTCCTTTTTTTTTTTTTGGTTATTTTAGTCAATCTAATTTTATTTCAACTACAAATAACCAATGAAAATATTAGAGCAAGATAACTGAGCTACTTTTTTTTTTTTTTTATAAAAATTTTTGTAATAGGCGACCCACATTGTGCGTCTCCAATTAGTAATAAGCGATGCACATTGTGCTTCTCCAGTTACTAATAGGCGACTTTAGTAATAGGTGATGCACATTGTGCATCTCCAGTTAGTAATAGGTGGTGCACATTGTGCATCTCTAGTTAGTAATAGGCGATGCACATTATGCGTCACCAGTTACCAATATCTTAAAAAAAAAAAAAAAAAAAGGAGCTTAATTTTGTTGCTCTAATATTTTCACTGGTTGTTTATAGTTGAAATAAAATTAGATTGATTTAAAAAAAAAAAAAGGAGAACAGGTGACGCACAATCTTCATTGTACGTCGCCTGTAAACAAAATTAAAAAAAAAAAAAAAAACAGCTCAGTTATGTTGCTCTAATATTTTCACTGATTATTTGTAGTTGAAATAAATTTAGATTGACCAAACGAACCCAAAAAAAAAAAAAGGAGAACAGGAGACACACAATCTTCATTGTGCGTCTCCTATTAACAAAATTGAAAAAAAAAAAAAAACCAGCTCAGTTATGTTGCTCTAATATTTTCACTGCTTATTTGTAGTTGAAATAAAATTAGATTGACTGAAAGAATAAAAAAAAAAGAAGGGAGAACAGGCGACGCATAATGAAGATTGTTCATCGCCTGTTAACAAAATTAAAAAAAAAAAAAACAGCTCAGTTATGTTGCTATAATATTTTTGCTGCTTATTTGTCGTTGAAATAAAATTAGATAGACTAAAAGTACCAAAAGAAAAAAAAAAAAAAAAAAGGAGAACAGGTGACGCACAATCTTCATTGTGCATCGCCTATTAACAAAATTAAAAAAAAAAAAAAAACAGCTCAGTTATGTTGCTCTAATATTTTCACTGGTTATTTGTAGTTGAAATAAAATTAGATTGACTAAAAGAACAAAAAAAAAAAATTGGGAGAATAGGCAACGCACAATGCGCCTGTTAACAAAATTAAAAAAAAAAAAAAAGTTCAGTTATGTTGCTTTGATATTTTCACTGCTTATTTGTAGTTGAAATAAAATTAGATTGACTAAAAGAAAAAAAAAACAAAAAAAGGAGAACAGGCGACGCACAATCTTCATTGTTCGTCACCTGTTAACAAAATAAAAAAAAAAAAATCAGCTCAGTTATGTTGCTCTAATATTTTTACTGTTTATTTGTAGTTGAAATAAAATTAAATTGGCTAAAAGAACCAAAACAAAAATAATAATAATAATAAAGGAGAACAGGCGACGCACAATCTTCATTGTGTGTTGCCTGTTAACAAAATAAAAATAAAAAATAAAAAAAACCAGCTCAGTTATGTTCCTCTAATATTTTCACTGGTTATTTCTAGTTATAATAAAATTAGATTGACTAAAAGAACCAAAAAAAAAAAAAAAAGAGGGAGAACAGGTGACGCACAATCTTCATTGTACGTCGCCTGTTAACAAAATTAAAAAAAAAAAAAAAACCAACTCAGTTATGTTGCTCTGATATTTTCACTGGTTATTTGTAGTTGAAATAAAATTAAATTGACTAAAAAAACCGAAAAAAAGAAAAAAAGAAAAACAGGCGATGCATAATCTTTATTGTGCGTTGCCCGTTAACAAAATTAAAAAAAAAAAAAAACCAGCTCAATTATGTTGCTCTAATATTTTTACTGGTTATTTGTAGTTGAAATAAAATTAGATTGACTAAACAAACCAAAAAAAAAAGGAGAACAGGCGACGCACAATCTTCATTGTGCATCTCCTGTTACCAAAATCTAAAAAAAAAAAAAGAAAACCAGCTCAGTTATGTTGCTATAATATTTTCATTTATTATTTGTAGTTGAAATAAAATTAGATTGATTAAAAGGGAAAAAAAAAAAGACCCCAGTTATGTTGCTCTAATATTTTCAATGGTTATTTATAGTTGAAATAAAATTAGATTGACTAAAAGAACCAAAAAAAAAAAAAGTTGAACTTAGGATGACAAGACCCACCCCGGGAACCCTCCTAGGATCTCCCGGGTGGTCCCGTCTGGTGAAGTACCACCAGACAATTCTTAGAGAATATCCAATGGAATCTTACCTTAAAACATGGACAATGAACACATGCGATAACAATTATACCTCAATAAGTACATATAAAAATAAATCCACAACAGAGTAAAGTCCACAACCGGCCTACTGTACTATAGGCCATAACTACACACATAAGTACCATGGTCTCTACTGTGTCCCATATTTAAAATCAGAGCATTCTAAGTGTGTGAACAAAGTCTAGGAGTACAAATAAGTAATAAATAAGTCCAGAAGATAACAATAAATAAAGAAAGAATAAATACGGCTGCTGTAGTGGAAGGAAACACGCGATAAGCTGTGCGCGAGGTAGACTTCTACTAGCTGCTTGGGCCTAGGGGAACGAATTTAAAACAAATAAAACATGAGATAAAGAAATCTCAGTGAGTGGTATAGTATAATAGAAAAATAATAATTTATTTCTGAAAAATATTTCTCTCAAGACCTCTTGTTCCACTCGTTTGAAAAGTTCTCCATTTAAAAATTATTTCACAAAACCTAAACTTGTACCCCAAATTAATATCATAAAACTGATGCTCAAATATAAAATGAACGATCATTGTAATATTATAAAATGTCTCAAATCAAGATATAAATATTTGAGCATAAAATATAATATGAAAATGCAGAAATCGCCACAATATTTGTAAATCAACAATATGTTTAAACGTACACAATGTACCAAACGATGTACCAATCTGTAAACCGTGGGAGACACCCATCTCACGACCTTCAATATAAAAAAGGTGTCGTGGAAATATCAATTAACCATCGGGACATACCCAAACTCACGGTCCATAGCAATAATAAACCGTTAGATGCTACCAACTTCACAGCACCGTGGTAATAATAATAAACCGTCGGATAAACCCGACCTTACAGTCCGTGATAATAATAGATAACCGTTGGATGAAAGCAACCTCACGACACCATGGTAAACCCAGCACGCTGTAATATAATATAATATAATACTGATCCAAGATATTTTCATCAATTTAAAAATAACCAATACAGTATCCTTAAAACAATCTTGTAAGATCATATATAGTTTTCCCGAACGATACTGTATCATGAATCATAAGTCGTTATTTAATATCAAATTCAACTGCTTATTTAAATATTCCAAAAATTTCAAATCATCATTTCATATGAAAACCAGAAATACCACAGTAAAATATATTCACCATAAACCAATTTTAAGCACATAAAATCATAAAATATTTGATCATGCTTAAAATCATATGATTTTCAATTTGGTTTCTCAAACCAAATAGTTTCCAAAATGATTTAAAATCTTGATTTAATTACCAAGATATTTAAATACCACAAGTCCATTTATGGACCTATTAAAATTGAAAATCACTGAAAATATTATCAAAAGTCATATAAAATGATAATACATATATGTGAAAGCAAATATTTATATATGCATAAAACAACATTTCAATCAAATGGTATATACGTAAAATATTTAAACCACATATCTATTATATTATACACCCAAAATATTTAAAAATGATATAACCACTCACAGTACTGCATATGCTCACTCCTGTTCCTTTGCAGGCTCGCCTTCAGGCTCAACTTGAGTGCCTGAAATATAATAAAATATTCTTCAGGCTCAGATAATTAAACTAAAGACACTTGTATGTTCCAAATATCTTAAATTGACTTATACTACTATAAAATTACGTAAATTGAACAC